>NC_133663.1:111080770-111378483 GCF_037893015.1 Macrotis lagotis | reverse complement strand
GTCAAAGACATATGGTATGTCTCAACTACCCAGTCCTCATGGATTCACATTGAAAATGATAAGGATATGATCCTAGAGAGATCGACTGAACATTTACATAGTGTTCTTAGCAGACCATCAACAATCTAAACAGAAACCATTGATCATTTACCTCAAGTTTGAGTCAATCAGTCCTAGCTGAAGTTCAAACAGAAAAGGTTTTAAATGCCATTAGGTTTTGTTTTTCAAATGGCAAAGCATCTGGTGCTGATTCTATTCCAGTTGAGATCTACAAGGTATGGAGTCCATTGCTCATCCAAAAATTGAAATTTTCCAGATTTTATGGCCTGAAAGGGTTATCCCCCTAGAATTCAAAAATACCCCCATTGTCCAACTCTATAAAGGTAAAGGGAATAGATGTCTTGTAACATTCATAGGAGTATTTCTTTGGTAAGAGTCTTTCCAGGGTCCTTCTCAATAGGCTGATCCTTCACCTGGAAAATGGTCACCTCCCTGAATGCCAGTGTGGTTTCAGAAATTGTTGAGGAACACCCAATATGGTGTTTGCTGCCCAGGTACTCCAGGGAAAATGCCAGGAAGAGAACAGAGGTTAGCATACAACATTTATATATCTGACCAAGTTCTTTGATACCATCAATCCTGAAGATTTATGGAAAATTATGCCAAAATTAGCCTGCCTGGAGAGGTTCGTCAGTATTTTATGCCAATTTCATGACAACATGCAAGTCCAGGTTCTGAATAGTGGACATTGCTCTCAAGATTTAATCATTTTCAATATGAGGAATTAGGTTTAAAAGAAAGAGATACACAAGAGATAATTTTTATAAAGTGTTCATCAGATTCTGAAGGTTTTTTATGTTTTGTTTTTCTTCCTCTAGATTGGGGTAGCATTGTCCATAGCCAGTCTAACAGGCTTGTCCTAGCTCTCTGAGCTTCCAAGAAGAGCTGCTTCCATCAAGGCTGATCATCTCACAATGTTATTGTTAATGTGTACATTTTTCTCTTGGTTCTGCATCAGATCATGTTCAGTAATTTAATGCTTCTCTAGAGACTGACCATTTATGGTTTCTAATATAACAATAATATTCTATAATATTCATGTACCATAACTTGTTTAGCCATTCCCCAATTAATGGGCATACCCTCAATTTCCAATTCTTTGCCACTTCAAAAAGAACTGCTATGAATATTTTTGGAACATGTGGGACTTTTCCCATTTTTTAACCATTTCTTCTGGATATAAGCCTAGATCTGTAATTACTGGGTCAAAGGGAATTAATAGTTTTATTGCTCTTTGGGCATAGTTACATATTGCTCCCCAAAATGGTTGGATCCTTGCACAACTCCACCAGAAATTCATTAATGTCCCAATTCTCCAACAGCTTCCCCAACATTGATCATTTCCCTTGTTCTAATCTTAGCCATTCTATTGGGTGTGAGGTGACACCCCATAATTGTTTTAACTTACATTTCTCTGATCAATAATGACTTGGAAAAGTTTTTTCATATGATTATATGCAGTTTTAATTTCTTCATTTGAAAACTGTCCATTTCCTTTGATGATTTATCAATTGGGGAATGACTTAACCTTAAAATTTGATGCAATTCTCTATAAATTTTAGAAATGAGACCATTATCAGAATGCCTAATTGGAAAGATTGTTTCCTAGCTTTCTGCTTTCCTTCTCATTTTGGCAGTATTATTTTATTAGTGCAAAATCTTTTTACTATGATACAGTCAAAATCATTCATTTTGCAATTGCTGTATTTCTTTTTTGGTCCTGATTATGTCTTAAAAGAGAATTTCACTCAAAAAGTTGAATGGAGAAGATAGTAACATGTAGTTTATTTCATGTGGACAAGATCCAGAATGTTTACTTGTATTTCACTCACACTTTTATCATTTTTAAGTCAGCCATCTTGTGTCCAGAAGATACAAAATTTATGCCAGAGTTTTGAGAGGTTTTTAATTCAAAAGACAACCATTAAACATCCAATCAATTAAAGAATATCAAAGTTACATTGCAGTTTGTAAATAATTGATATAAGCAAGTACAGTAAACTTCAAATAAATATGCTTGCTATGGTAAAGAAAAATACAATCCAGATTTCAAAATAAAATGGATATTTGACAATAAGTTTTGGATATAAAAATGCATTAATAATTCCTTAGTTTCTACAAAATGGTACAAAATGACTAGAAAATTGTTGAATGTGTTGATGATTAAGAGCCTCATATTTTCATGTCTATATAGACTCCATTTTAATAATCTAGAATAATATATTATATATATGATATATATACATTACACATATTACATATATTATATATAATATTATATAATATTAAAATATATAAAAATTATCATCAAAATTCGATTTTACTGTTTATTTGGTTGGTTGGTTCTTGTTCTTCCTTATTGAAGAAAACCAAAACAACATTACTATTTTTGAGACAAATTACTGTGTGACAGATCAGCCCAATATGAGCTCAGAAGGCTCTATGATAGGTCAGGCACAATTAGTCCAAATTATCCCCTGAGGTGGTTTTTCTAAACTTATATTTGTCAGTTTTCCTTTCAGCTGCTTCAATTATGCCTTCCTCATAGAGTGTAGCACCATCACTGATGAAATCACATAATGATGGGCAGTCCTGTGCCAGGGTCTCAATTTAATCAATTCAATTCAAAGTAAAATCAATTCAAAATTTCTTCAATGTGGCCTTCAGGGTGTTTTGCTGTCACTTCTTCTAACCCTCTTGTGAGTGCTTGTCCTGTGTGAGTTCTCCATTGACTAGCCTGTATCTGGCATTCTAATGCCAGTCTAGACCATAGTAGTTGGACTCTCTGTAGTAATGTTGGAATACTAGGAAATATACCTTGCCAGATGATCTTCAAAAACTTCCTAAGACATATGGAATAGAAGTGATTTATTTTTCTAACATGGTGCTGGTACACTATCCAGGTTTCACAGGCATATAGCAACAAATTCAGCACAATAGTTCTGTAGACCTTCAGTTTGGTAATCAGTTTAAAATCTCTTCTCTCCCACACTTTCTTTTGGACCCTCCCAAATAATGAGCTAGCTCTGGCAATGAGTGTGTCAACTTCATTGTCTATGTGTACCTCTTGGAAAGGACACTGACAAGGTAAGTGAACTTCTTCACCTACTGAAACCTTCTCTTTTTGCTGCAATCACTGGTTCAACATATGTATTGTGTGGTGCTGGTTGATGGACCACCTGTGTTTTCTTGGTGTCAAGTGTTAGACCAAAATTAGAGCAAGCAGCAGAGAATCAATCCATACTTGGTTGCATCTCAGTTTCAGAGGCTGCATAATAATTTACAAACAGAAGATCATGCACTAATACTCTCCCCACTTTGGTCTTGGCTTGTAATCTTTCCAAGTTGAAGAATTTGTCATCAGTACTGTAGCTGATCTTGAGACCATGTAAATCCTCAGTGAAGGTGTTTGATACCATGACTGAGAATATCATGCTAAAAAATATGGGAGCAAGGAAACATCCTTATTTCACTCCATTGATGACTGGGAAATCTCAAGAGCATTGTCCACTATTCAGGTGAGATGGGCAAGTCTTCAGTGGTAGATGACCATTGCTGTTGATCTTTCCAACTCCATTCCTCTCAGGGATAACCTGACATGTCTGGTAATCAGAGCATACTCTAGCATTAAAGTCACCCAGAATTATAAGCTTGTCCTCTTTTAGTATGTTGATGATCAAGGTCTCCAGGTCTTCATAAAAATATTCATAAAAATCTAGTAATCTGGCCTTTATTTACCAGCCTTGTTTCACTCAAGTATGCTATTTCGATATGATACCTACTGAGTTCTCTTGCAATAAGAGGTATTCGTCTTTCAGGTTCATTAGATCTTTTTGTATCTATGAGTGTATGCACGTTCTATGCACCTATGGTTAAGTGGAATCTTCTTTGAAGAAGTTTTTGTAGATTTTTTTTTCATGTCTCTACCACATTGTGGAATCCCTGCTTGCCACAGTAGTCAGGCCAATGGTGGCTAAACAGACAATTTTAGGGCACCCTTTTTTAGTCCCTTCCTCACAACTGGAGGTGAGCAGTGTGATCATTCAAAGGGCTGTTCAATCACCCAGAGGATTGCTGAATCTCAGTGCTGCTTTCAATGGGGAAGTGACCCTATACCCTGGGTCATCTGTGTGCAGGATTATGACTTCAGTTTCCAGTCTATCCACACCTGCTGCTTCATCACTTGCCTATCACCACAGGACTTTGTGGAATGGTTATAAGTAATATCTTTTATTGTGTGTTTAAACTGGATTTAAGTGAGGTAGAGCTACACAAATTCATCCACTTCACTCTTTATTCCAAAGTCATCATGATCCAGTATAACAAGACAGAACCAAGACAACTGATGATGGCTCTAGATGCAGTGGATGACCTTAGTGTCTCAGATATCTAACCAAGCTCTAAAAGTTCCACAGCATTTGCTTCATCTGGCTTCATGTCCAATGGAAGAAATTATTCTCTTCTGCCCATTCCACTAGTGGGAGACTTCACATGCTTGAGGTTGACACCACTGACTACTCACTTATGAGCTTTAGCTCCCTGTTTCCCTCAATCTGGTTTAGCCTGCTTGCCAAAACAGTTTAACAGGGTGTGGCCACTGTGCATGCCATAGCTTCTTTTTTTTTTAGTTTTTTTTTTTTTTTTGCAAGGCAAATGGGGTTAAGTAGCTTGCCCAAGGCCACACAGCTAGGTAATTATTAAATGTCTGAGACCGGATTTGAATCCAGGTACTCCTGACTCCAGGGCCGGTGCTTTATCCATTGTGCCACCTAGCCGCCCCATGTCATAGCTTCTTGGAGCCATAGGTGAGAGTTAGGTGGCTCAGGTCAACATCAAAGGTGGAAAGTAGCCCTGAAGAGGGCTCAGCAGTCCTCACACCAGAGGTGATAGTCTTCCTTGAACATACGCTATACTCCACTGTTTATTTACCTAAAGGCAATAGATCACTTTGATTTTTCCTTTGGTTGTGCATTCTTATGAGCCCTCAGCAATTGGTGAGGCAACATCACTAAGAATAGTTTGAATCCTCCATAGTCAGATTAAGTTTGAAAATAGGACATTGAAAATTTTTTCTTTGATTAATCAAAAACAATAAGTAAAGAAATTTGGATTGTACACAGAATTAATGATACAATTTCAGATAATAAGTTGACTTGGAAGGTAATAAAAAAGTTGTAATGTGACTATATGAATCACTGAAGAGGATGCATTTTAATAACATGCAAAGACATAATGGAATGTAATTCAGGTACTGGAATATATAAAATACTATAATAATCACTTCCATTTACAAGTTAACTAAGATAAATTTTGTTATTAGTGCCATGAAATGGAGAAATGGAACCTCAACAATTTTAAAGCAATTTAAGCTTGGCAGAAAGACACAGATGAAGAAAAGATACAGTCCATTAACATTTTATGTTGCCTAAATCTGAAGTAAAACATGAAACTTATATTCTGATAAAGGAATCATAGCATCATAGAGCATTAAGAAACCTTAGAGTTCATCCTATGCAATTCTAAACTAAATAATGTCATTTCTATAGTAACTCTAACAAGTGGTTGCCAGCTTTTTTTGAGAACTCTAATGATGAGGTACTCTTTAACCTGCAAAACAGCAAATTCCACAATTCTAGAATTGTTTAGAAAAGGAATGAGATTTCTGGGAAAAGAATTGTTCCAAATGGAAAGTGAAGCCCTTTAAATAGGAGTTGAATGATGTACTGGAGATAGTATAGGTAAGATTTATTATTATTTATTATTTTTATAATGTTTACAGTAGGATTATAGAGAAAGAGTTGAAATGGATTACAGAGACCCTTTAATCCAAATCAGCTAAAAATTTTATATATAAAAGAGTAAGGAGCAATAAAGTTGTGGTCTCCCTCACCTCAAAATTATACAAGTGGCAATGTCTTCTGAATCAGTCAGGGCTCTTGTTTTGTTCTAAGAGATGATTACTAAGATCCCTTACAATTTTACAAAAGAAAGTTTCATTGATAGTAAGAGGGTAAGAAGAAAAGTCAGAATCTGGAAAGTTTGATACAGTTAATAAAGAAAGGTATGTTCAAGCTGGTTAGAATATCTAATAACCAAAGTCATAAATGATGCTAAATAGGGGAAGAAAGGTCAAATATATCTTCCTTACTCCAATTTATTACTAGATTGCTAGAATTTTAGAACCAATTAAAGTCAATATTACTAATTAGGAAACTGAGGATCCCAAGGGATGAAACAATTTATTACTAGATTGCTAGAATTTTAGAACCAATTAAAGTCAATATTACTAATTAGGAAACTGAGGATCCCAAGGGATGAAACAATTTTTCCAGAATCACTTATCATATAAATATGATGTAGAATAACTTTTATTAAAACTCTAGATAATCTGCCTCCAAACCCAATATAGGATTTTTATTATATGTCATATCATATCGTATCTTATTGTGTTGTGTCGTGTCTTGTCATGCCCTGTCGTATCGTGTCGTAACATGTTATACCCTGTTGTATCCTGTTTGTTGTATCCTGTTGTATCATATTATATCATATTGTATTATACTGTATCATGGCATATCATGTCATATTATGTCATACCATATCATGTCACATCATGTCGTATAATAAATCATATTGTATTATATTACTGTGAAGCATAATACAAATAAAAAGAAAAAAATCATGTTATTTGTTTCCAACATGATTCATTCTCTAACTCTGTTCTTATTCTCTAACTCTATTCTCTTTCCCTACGGTATTACTTTGGGTTAAAATCTCCTTCTACTTCAGGTCCATCTTCCCAAACAACTGCTTTTACTTTGAATCTTAATTCAAATTTCACCTTATCTTTAAACAAATCTACCTTCCTAAACCCAAGAAGTTAACTGTCCCTTCTTTTAACTCAAAATCACAGAATCTAGAGTTTGGGAAGATCTTCCACACTTAAACAAAAAGCTCTTGTAAAATGTAGTCATCAAGTCTCCAACTGAACAATTCCTATATAGAAGATTTCAATATATTCTGCGGTAGTTTGTACCATTTTTGACAGAGGTGCAGGTATTGTTAATGACCAGCACAGGATCATAAGTAAACTCATGGACTTTTTTGATTATAGCCTATGCAGTGAAAAGAATGTAGATTTTTAAATCAGCAAGCCTGTGTTTGAATATTGATTGGGACTATCCTTATCAGTTAAACAATTCAATTGTTCCTTATGAATTTCACCTCCCTTATCTGTAAAATAGGGGTAAAAATACATTTCTAATGTTAAAACATTATTGGGGCAATTATGTGGCACAGTAGATAGAGCATTGGTCCTAGAATTAGGAGGACCTTTGTTCAAATCCAGCCTCAGACACTTAATAACTACCTTCTTATGTGACCATGGGCAAGTCAGTTAACCCCATTGCCTTGCAAAACAAAACAAAACAAATAAAACAATATTATGCAAGTTGCTACTCAAGGTCAAACCTTCTCACTAGAACTATCACAATAGCTTTATAATTTGTTTTCATGTTACAAGTCGCATCCCTATTCAATTCATCTTCCACATATCTACTTTATGGCTGCTAATTCATTTCAGTTGTTATCTGACTCTTCACGACCCCATTTGTAATTTTCTTGACAAAGAAAATGGAATCATTGGTTTTCCATTTCCTTCTCCAGCTCATTTTATAGATGAGAAAATTAAAGCAATCAGAGTTCAAACTAAATCTGAACTCAGGTTTTCCTAACTTAAAACTTAGTGCTCTATCCACTAAAACATCTAGCTGCATCTGCCATATATTTACCAACATGATATTTAAAATAATAGTTCATGTCATTGTTCTTCTGTTGAATGTAACATAGAAAATGAACTGCATAGCCTGTTATCCATTGAACCAAGGTATCATAAGGGAGAATGACCCACATGTTGGGGAGATTTTTTCTTAATTTTTATACTTTTGATTAAATATTTAAAATAAATATCCCTCTGTAAAAGAGAATAGATGCTAATTGGTTAAATGGAATTGAGACAATAATTACATTTAGCTATTAGTGGGGAAAGGGATGAGAATGTACATTAATGGGGGCTTTAAGCACCTTCACTCATATGATACCTTGCTCCAATGGATAACAGGATCCCACAGTTCCCTTTCTATGTGTCATTCAATTGATCATTTTCGATTCTAAAGAGAACATGGATGACATATAGCTTTATTGGAACTCTACCAGTTGGTTCTTGTTCTTTGTTATTGAAGAAGACCAAAATGACATCACTTATATATGAGACAAATTCCAGTGTGCCCTACTATGACTGAGCAGACCAATATGAGCTCAAATGAATCTCTATATTTGGAATAAGAGGAAGGAATCACTTGGGACTTACTTTGCTCCTCATGATATAGCAGATAGGAAATCAGAGTTTGGGTTCCAACTTTGGATGATTGACTTTTTTGATCTATTGAAGATCAAGGAATCTTAGCCATTTCCATAGACCTTCATCTAAAAGTGAGAAAAAGTAGACAAAAGGAAGAATAGTGGGAAATAAAGATAGAAGCAATAACATGGTTATGCATTCTTGACTTTCAGTCCATTCTGGGCTTCCCAGCTAGGTAATTTGCCCTCTTTCCCCTTAGGTGGGGCAGAAAAAGCCAGAGCAAGAACCAAGAAACTTGACCTGGTTTACTGATATTCTGGGTTATTTGTAATGATGATTCTCTTAAATAAAAAAAATGAAGTTCTAGTGTATGTCCAAATTAAGTCTCCCTCATTTTTCAAAGTCTGGACAGGTAAACAAATAATAAATCAAGCATGATTTTGCAGCACTTTCTTAGATGTGTGAAGCTTAAAAGTTTGGGAGATGTAATTTCTGGGTAATTAGTGATTTTATTAATAATGCCAAATTTAACAATCTGTTTTTCTGAATGCAGCAAGCTTGCTCTGGGGCACTCCTGTTTACTCTTAATGTTTGAATCCAAACTCAGTTCCACTTCCACAGCCAATTAAAAAGCTACTCTTCCCCACATAGTTATCAGAACAGTCAGTGCAAAATGCTTCCAGTTGTTCCTGTTCAAAGGATGGGATACTTCGATTATATCATCCTGCCTATCCAGCAGCAATCTTCCCAACTATTCCCACAAATAATGTCCCCCATTATACACATAAATGTTTCCTTATTCTGATGAATATGAGTTCCTTGATGAAAATACTATTTTAGTTTTTCAATTACTTGCAAAGTTATTTTTCACCATTCATCTTTTTGTAAGCCTTTGAGTTCCACACTTTTCTATCTCCCTTCCTTTCCTCTCCATTTTCCATGATCCTGAGCTAAACAGTCATACTTGAAATATTTTCATATCAGCAATATTATAAAAGAAGAATCAGAATTAAATGGAAAAGAAACCTGAGAAAAAGGGAAAAATGTAAAACAAGTTTTAAAAACTGAAAAAAGTATCCTTTCAGTTTGTATTCAGGATCCATAGTTTTTACTCTGTGAATGGCATTTCAAATCACAAGTCTTTGAATTGTGCTTAATCACTGAACTGCTGAGATAAGCCAAGTCCATCATAGTTGATCATTATATAAAAATTAACACCCTGATGCTGTTAATGCATACAATGTTCTCCTGGTTTATTTCATTCAGCATCAGTTCATGAAAGTCATACTGCTTCATTGTTCTGCTTTGAGTTCCAATACCTAGAATAGTTCTCTACCATAGAATGAATACTCATTAAATGTTTGTTCATTGATTTATTGTACAAATGTCAGCTATTAAAGTAGAGTAGTAAGCATGATACCAGGTCCTAGAATGAGAATTTTTCTGAGGAGTTTTCTCAATTAAGATATGACAAAACTTATTGACAGAGGGGATAATTGACACTCCCAAATGTTAATCTAATTATTTGAAACCAGAATCTTGACTTGAAATACAATTATTCCCAGTAAACCTTATGGTATCACCCCAAATAAATTTTACCTCCTTGCTTCATTGCCTCCTAATTAGTACTTTAAATATATAAAGAGTTTTATTTATTTAAATTGTTTGTCATACCATTTGTCCTGATCTTCTTCCTCTTTCATACACTTTAGGTTTTTTCAAAGAATATGACATATTTTCATGAATTAAATTCTCATTCAGTCATGTGTGCTTTTAGATACATTTATTTACCATCTAAAAGTAAAATACACTGTACTAAATATGGAGAAAGATGAAAATATTAAAAGAAACCATTACCTAACTTCCAAGAGACTTGTAGTAAAGTGTCTTTCAAAATACTTAGATTATCATAGATGTTCATTCTCAAGTAACCAATTAAGAAGTGGGATTAAAGCATAAGTAAATCATGAAGCCAAAATTATTCTACCATCTCTTAGTAATTTTTGTCGGATTCTACTTTGCCATATCACATAGTACAAGAAAAAATACAGGACTTAAAAGTTCATTGCATTGTAATTTATGTTCCCATAAGCATTAATCACTGAATCTGAAAGATTGAGATAATCCTTTGCACTCTGAACATAAAGCAAACATCAGTGGACTTTGCCTGTGTCAGAGAGAACTCCCCATCTGCCAAGATGTAGGCAACGAGAAGAGACTAATTCTCCTAAATCCCAGGTATCCTATTAATAGAGGATGCTTTCAGTTCTGCCCTGACAAGACTTAAATCCTGTCTTCAACTAAATCCATTGTGTGAAAGCATTGTCGAGGACTTCAAAGCATGAATGATTTAACACGTCTTACATGCTACAGTACCTGGGCACAATGAGCAGAGTTAAGTATAGAACTGCAACCTTAACTTCAATTTTGTTGCTTTTATGTATTTAAGCCTGACCATTAATGCACTTTTGCTGATTTAATTTCCACCACAATCATACTTAATTGCTTTCCATGTAGTATAATGTTCAATAAAGCAAAGCAATGAAGCAAAAAATAGCAGGACCTTTTACAAAGGTTAAAATGAAACCCTTATTAGGACAAAAGTGAATAACACCTCCATGCTAATTACCATGGTATAGTTGCAGCTCATAAACAGTGAAAAATCCCATTAAGCTCTATTAAAAGGTAAGTTTACAATTTATCTGGTCAGGTAAATGAATAAAAAATTAGTAGTTATATTATCTCTTAATGATCCAATCTCCTACTCACAGTTTATATGCAATAGATTTTCCTTGGTAACATATGAAAGTGATAACATCTATTTATCCTTTAAAATTTCTATTGGAAAGCCTTTTGGCTGATTAAACCTTGCTCCTAATTAGTTAAAAAAAGGAAAGAAAAGAAAAGAAAAGAAGAGGAGAGGAAAGCATAAGACACCAGGTAAGTCAATTATTCCTGTTTCCCTCAGTTTTATCTGAAAAATGGACTAGAGAAGAGAGTGGCAAAATCTCCAGTATCTTTCCCAAGAAAATTTCAAATAAGGTCATGAAATATTGGACAAAACAGAAATGACACAGAAGTAGCAGCAAAAATGACTTTTTATAAGAAGTATTTTCATTTTGCTACATATGACAGAATCTCAAAGAAGTAAAACTTCTATTCAATAGACTGATAAAGCAAAAACTTTTGGCAAAACTATTAAATAAAGGGAAGATATATAATTTATATGACATTTTATTTCTCTTCTGTTGTAACTTATCATATAATGGGGGTAGGGGAGAGAAAATATTTTAAAATAAAAATTGAAAGTTATAAAATCATAGATAGAACCTAGGAAGCTCCTGAAGATTTTTCCAAAACAACTTTAAATGAAACTTCTACATAGCTCCTAAAGTGACAGGAAATTCAGAAAAGATCTGTCTCACATGGGTAAAAGGGGAATGCAGCCCAGGATAGCTGAAGGCACCAGGAAGACAGTAGGAGGCTCTTAGCCACAGTATTGCTTAGTAACTAAAACATCAGGGTTCTTGCTTAGCAGGTCAGCAATACAGCAGACTAATAGTGAGGACCCCAGTCTCATCAAGGAAGGCAAATTTTGAACCCCAAGAACACTGGTGCAACCAGTGGGATGGGGTTAAGCTACCCTAATGTAAAGACCAAACCACAAGTATGAAACACCAATGTGGCAAACCAGGGAACAGATCCCAATTCTTCTGCACAAAAGTGTGGGATTATACCTCCTGGGGCCCAAGAGCAATGTTCAACTTTCAAAATGAACCAAAAAAAAAAAAGTACAAACCATAGAAAACAATTACTATGATAAGGGAAGATCAAAATGCCATCCCAGAAGAGAAAAGTAATGATAAAATGCCTACAAACCATACAGGGGATTATGAATTGATCTAAATTCCAAAAAGATACCTTTGAAGAGTTCAAAAATGATTTTAAAAACCAAAGGAGTGGGGCAGCTAGGTGGCGAAGTAGATAAAGCACCAGCCCTGGAGTCAGGAGTACCTGGGTTCAGATCCTGTCTCAGACACTTAATAATTACCTAGCTATGTGGCCTTGGGCAAGCCACTTAACCCCGTTTGCCTTGCAAAAAGAAAAAAAAAAAGGAGAGAGGAACAAGAATAATTAAGAAATGAGATTATAATGAAAATTTGACTGAGGAAAACAATAACTTTAAAAGTAAAATGGACAAAAAAAGGAAACAATTCCTTTAAAAGTAAAACTAACCAACTGGAAAGTGAAATACAAAAACAAAGTAAAGAAAATAAATCCTTAAAACCAAGGAGAAAATGAGTCTATGAGACCTTAAAAATCCATCAAGCAAAATCAAAACTCTGGAAAAATAGAAGAAAATGTAAAATCTGTCTTAGGAAAAATGACTGCAAAATAGATAGGGATAATTTACCAATTAATGAACCACTTGAAATATGCAATCAACAAACACACAACAACAACAAATATTTATGCAACTCCAACTTCAGTAAACTGACTTGCATTTGTCAGTTTTGTTTTACTCAGGGCTACCATTTAGATATGAGTTCTCTTACAATAAGAGGTGTCCATCTTCCAGGTTCATTAGATCTTATGGCATCTATGAGTGTGTGTGCACATTCCCTGTTACTGAAGGAAAGTGAAATTTTTGAAGAAGTTTTTGTACATTTTCTGCGTGTGTGTGTGTGTATGTGTTTGTGTATGTATTTCAACTGCATGAAGGGATCCCTGCCTGCTGAGGTAATCAGGACACGGTTGGATAAGCAAACAATTTTTAGGATGCCTTTTCTATCCCCTTACTCAAACTGGGACATGAACAGTGTAGTCCTTAGAAGCCTGTTCAGACTCCCAGGAAGATGCCAAATCTGATTACTACTTCCTTTGAGGAGTCAAGCATTTGAATTGAATTGTCTGTGTGTACAGTTGTGACTCCAGCTCCCAGTGTATGATGAAGCACTTGCTGCTTCATCAATTCCCTGTTGCCATAGGATTTTAAGATAAGAATGGTAAGATAGCATGAGTGATGAATTTTGATTCCTGCATAAATTGGATTTAAATGAAGTAAATTTGCATGGGCTCATCAGTCTCACTCTCTCCTCCAAAGTCACCACAGTCAAGTGGTAAGACAAGAGTCAAGACAAGTGGTGATGACTATAGATGTAGTGGATGATCTTGGCATCTTCAATGTCTAACATGGATCAAATCACACCACAGTGCCTGCTTCAGTTGCCTGTATGGACAGTGGAACAAATTGTTCTCATCTGCCCATTTCACCAGTGGAAGACTCTATATACTTGGGGTAGACGGTTCCCTTATTTCACTGTTGGTTTTAGACCCCCTAAGTTACCCTCAATCTGGTTTAGCCCATCTGCTCAAATTGTTTACCAGGGTGTGGTCACTGTGCCAAGAAACTTCAGTTTCAAGTAGTCAGAAATGAAAGTTAGGTGGCTCAGGTGGACAGCAAAGGGAGAAAGCAGCCCTGAATCAAACTGGGCAAACATCACACAAGAGGTACTAGCCTTCCTTGAAACTACCCTATACACAGCATGAAGGATACAAAAGACCTAATATAACAGAGAGAAAGAAAGGAGTGGGTGAGCACTGAGTAAATCTTACTCTCAACAGATTTAGGTCAAAGAAGAAATAGTATGCATTGCCAATTGTGTTTACAAATTTATCCCATTCTATAGAGAAGTAGGGGGGGAGAAGGGGAAAGAAAAAGGAAGAAGCCACTGACAAAAGGGAAGCAAAAAAAAGGAAACAAACCTTAAAATAAAGAAATAAAAGGGGAAAAGGAAAAGGAAAGGGAAGTTGATAAAAGGGAATGCAGATTGAGGGAGATATCAGTCAAAAACAAAACTGGTGAGGAGGGATGTCTGAAAGAAGAGAGAAACGTACAAATGGGGGGAAGAGAAGATGGAAATAAATACAGAGTTAATAATTATAACTGTGAATGTAAATTGGATGAACACTAAGACAACACAGAAGCAGATTGTAGAATGGATTAAAAAACAGAATCCATTAATATATTCTTTACATGAAACACATTTAAAGCAGAAAGATACACACAGGGCAAAGGTCAAAATGTTGTAGTAGAAAATATTATGATTTAGCTATAGTAAATTCAGCAGGGGCAACAATCCTCATTTCAGACAAAGCAAAAGGAAAATAATAGATCAAATTAAAAGGGATAAGAAAAAAAATAACTGTTCCTGTGAGATTCCAGAAATGAAGCAATTTCACTAGAATTACACAATATGATCAGGTAGGATTTAAAATAAAGCATAGGAATGATTAAGTATTAGGAAAACAGTGGTGACGATTGTCCATTTTAATAATAAAACTAACAGAAATCATATGATATTATCAGTGGTTGCTGAGAAAGCATTTTGACAAAATATAGACCCCAACATTTTAAAAAAGCACTAGAGATTTTTGGAATAAATGGAGTTTCCCTTAAATTGGTAAGTATTATTTATCTACTTATAGATACCATAAGTATTTTTAACCATCAGCAAGCATTTTATGTAATGAGGATAAGCTATAAACATTCCCAATCAGATTGGGGTGAAAAAAGGATGTCCATTATTTCTATTATTATCCTATATTACATTCGAAATGTTAGTTTTTGCAGCGAGAAAAGGAAACAAAATTGAAGGAATTAGTATAGACTATGAAAAAGTAAATTTCTTACTATTTGCAGCTGATATGATCCTGTACTTAGAGAATCCTAGGAAATCAAGTATCAATTGCTATAACAAAGTGATAGGATACAAAATAAACCCACATAGATCATCAGTATTTCTTTATATTAGCTTATAAAGTTCAGCAACAAGAGATTGAAAGAAAAATTTCATTTAACATAAATTTAGACAATATAAAATATTTGGGGATCTATTCCCAAGACAAATCCAGAAACTATATGAACACAATTACTAGATATTTCACACAAATAAAGTCAAGGAAAATGTCATATGCTCTTGATAATCTTACCTAAATTAAAATACTTTTATGGTGCTATACTACTCAAAGTACCAAAATTATTTTACATGCCTAGGAAAAATAATAACAAAATTCTTCTGGAGGAAGAATCCTCAAGAATATCAGGGTAATTGATTCAAGAAAAAAATGCAAAGGAAGGTGGCCTAACTACCAGATCAGAAGCAGCAGTCATCATCAAAACTGTCAGATACTGACTAAGAATAGAATACTGAATCAATGCATTAGGTTAGGTACAAAAGAAAGAGTAGCAAATAACTATGGAAATATGGTGTTTGATAAACCTGAAGAATCTCTCTCTGGGGATAAGAACTCATCTTGGAAAAAAAACTGCTGAGAAAACTTGAAAATAGAATGTCAGAAATAGGAATGGACCCACATCTTAGACACTATTCCAAGATTAGATTGAAATGGGTGCAGGATTTACACAAAAAGTGTAATACCAGAAATCAATTAGGAGAACAAGGAATGGTTAATCTGTCAGATCTTTGGAAGGGGTAGGAGTTCACTACAAATGAAGAGTTTGAGAATATTATAAATTGCAATATTGATATCTATGAATGTTTAATAAGGCTCAGTCTTTAGCCTTTATTAATATTTCAACATATTCTTCTTAGGGGAAAGGAAAAGATGAAATGTTTTATAGTGTATGGAAAGCTGGATTTTGATTTAGAACACCTGACTTTGTAATACCTCACATATTTCTTCCATTACTGCAGCTACTGCTACTGCTGCTGCTACTACTACTACTATTAGTTGAATATTACAACTATCATTTCAATATTTTCTTCACAGAAACTTTATTATTATTATTATTATTATTATTATTATTTCCATTTTACAGTTTAAAAAACTGGAATACAGAGAATTTCAATGACAGAATTAGAAAACATTAGAAAGTACCTAAGGCTGCTTTGGAACTCAGCTATTCCAAACTCTAGGTTCAAACCTCTTTCCACTGTGGCACCTAGGTAGTTGCATGACTTTATTGTTGTTGTTAAGTTGTTTTTAACTGTGTCCTACTGTTCATGATTCCATTTGGGTTTTCTTTGTGAAGATAGTGGAATCTTTATCATTTTATTCTCTAGCTCATTTTACAAATAAGGAAACTGAGAAAAGTGGGGGGTAAATGACTTGCCCACAGTGACATGGCTATTCAGTATCTGAGACCATATTTGAATTCAAGAAAATGAATATTCTACAAGCACTTCTACAAACACTATGTATTGTGTTACCCAGCTGCCTCAGGTTTATAATTAGGCAAATCAAAACAATAAAAATGCCTATACTATAGACTTCACAAAATTGTTTTAAGGAAATTTTTTTTAAATCTTAAGAAGTTAAAAAATGTTAACAATAAGAAAACAAGAAAGGGCACTAGATTTGGAGTCATAGTGCTTATATTCAAATATGACCTCTAACTAATTACTTCTGTGACTTTACATTGATTCTATGAACAGAGAAGTCATATGCTATGCTTTCTCTTCCCTGGGACTTCTTTTTAGGAGGTACTTTTTTAAAAATTGATATTTTATTTTTCCAAATATATGCTATGGAAAGTTTATCAGCATTCATCCATATTGCATATGAATTTTTTTGGAAAAATTTCCTTCTACCCTCCCTTCCCACACTGTCTCCCCTTAGCAACAAACAGTCAGGTTAATATTGTACACACACACATTTGTATTAAACATCTTTACAAATTAGTCATTTTTGGTATGAGGACTATCTGGGACTTAAAAAGAAATGATTTGAAAAATAATTATTACAATGGAATTTTATAGAGCTGGGGAATTTGCAATAAAATAGTGAGAAGACAATTGTGTCTTTCAGAGACCAATACAGCAGGGAATCATTGCTAAAGAAAGATCATTTAACTTCCATAAAGTTCTAGTTGTTATTATTTTTACTTACTTTTTTCCATTTTTACTTATATTGAGAAAAATAATATATCATATTCTTTCTACCATTGCTCCTAGATAAAGTACTTGGACCAATTGAAACAAGATTAAACCCTCTTTTTATTTAATATTTATTTATTCTCATTTTGTACAAATAATGTTTTAATACATTAATAAAAGATTCTTGTTTAAGAGTAAACAAAATACCCCTTTCCCCCCAAAAATATAGACTCGCTTGAATGATAAAGTAAAGGGGAAAGAAAAAATTAAAATTAAAATTAAAAAAATAATAGTAATACTTGTAGGTATGGCCAGGTTACACAGTGGGCAGAGCACCAGCCCTGGAGCCAGGAGCACCTGAGCCCATATCCGGCCCCATACACTCAACAATCACCCAGCTGTGTGACATACAAGCCACCCCAACCCCACTGCCCTGCAAAAACCAAAAAGAGAAAGATAAAAAAGACCCAAAATAAAATAAAATAGTAATAATAGTAGGGGTGGCTGGGTGTCAGACAGAGCACTGGCCCTTGAGACAGGAGCAACTGGGTCCAAATCAAGCCTCAGACCCTAATGATCACCCTGCTATGCAGCCCCAGGCAGGCCACCCAGACCCATATGCCCTGCATCCCCCCCCAAAAAAAAAACAATAATAAGAAAAAATGTGCTTCAGTCTGTGTTTCAACACCACCAACTCTGTGGCGGGTGGATCAATTCTTTATGATAAGTCCATCACAAAAGTTACTTCCATATTTTTTCACTGTTGCCATTGCTGAATGCAACTTCTTCCTTTTGTATTTCTCCACTACCATGTACTATATTTTCTCTCTCCTTTCATTCTGACTCTGCTGTAGGGTAGCTGAGTGGTGCAGCAGACAGATCCCTGGTCCTGGGGCCAAGAGGCCCTGAGCCCCCATACCACCCCTTCGGCCCAGCATACACGTGGTCCTATGGTCCCAGACAGGCCATCCAATCCCAGCCCCTTGCAAGAAGTAAAAAAGAAAATGTGTTATATCTGACCACTCTTCCCCCATGGTCCAGCCTCTCCTCCATTCACATCCCTACCCCTTCCCTCTGCCCCGCCCCCCCATTCTTACTCCAGATGTATATACTCCATTGAGTATATATGCTGTTTCCTCTCCTAGCCACCTCTGATGAGAGCAAAGATTCCCTCATTCCCCCTTGTCTTCCCCCCCTTCCATATCATTGAAATAGCTCATTGTAATAAAGAAAAATCTTATTATATGAAATATCTTGGCCTATTCCCCCTTTCCTTTTTCTTTCTCCCATTACATTTCGCTTTTTTTCTATTGACTCCATTTTTACACCATATTTTATCTTCAAATTCAGCTTTCTACTGTGCTTCATCTATAAAAGCTCCTTCTACCTGCTCTGTTAATTGAGAAGGTTCATATGAGTATTATCAGTGTCATTTTTCTATACAGTAATACATGCAGTTCATCATCATTAAGTCCCTCATAATTTCCCCTTCTCCTCCAATCTCTATGCTTTACCTGAGTCCAGTATTTGAAGATCAGACCTTCTGTTCAGCTCTTGCCATTCCAACAGGAACATTTGAAATTCCCCTGGTTCATTGAAAGTCCATCTTTTTCCCCTGGAAGAGGACATTCAGTTTTGCTGAGTAGTTGATTTTCAGTTGCATTCTAAGCTCTTTTGCCTTCCAGGATATTATATTCCAAGCCCTATGAGCTTTTAATGTAGTTGCTGCTAAGTCCTGGGAGATCCTAATTACAGCTCTATGACATTTGAATTGTGTCCTTCGGCTGCTTGTAATATTTTCTTTTTGACTTGGGAGTTCTGGAACTTGGCTATAATATTCCTGGGGGTTGGGTTTTTTTTTTTTTGAATCTCTTTCTTGGGGGCATCGGTGGATTCTCTCCATTTCTATTTTGCCCTCTGCTTCTAGGATATCAGGGCAATTTTCCTATAGTAATCCTTTGAAAATGATGTCAAGGCTCTTTTCCTGATCATGACTTTCAGGTATTCCAATAATTTTTAAATTATCTTTCCTAAATCTGCTTTCCATATCAGTTGTTTTTTCAAAGAGATGTTTCACATTTTCTTCTAATTTTTCATTCTTTTGGTTTTGAAGTATTGAGTCCTGATTTCTCATTAATTCAGCAATCTCTCTGAGTTTTGTTGTTTGTCTGAAGGATTTGTTTTCCTCAGAGAGCTTTCTTATCCCTTTTTCCATCTGTCCAATTCTGCTTTTTAAAGCATTCTTCTCCTCGATAACTTTTTGAACTGTTTTATCCATTTGATTTAAGCTAGTTTTTAGCATGCTATTTTCTTCAGCATTTTTTTGGATTTCCTTGACTAAGCTACTGACTTCATTTTCATGTTTTTCCTGCATCTCTCTCATTTCTTTTCCCAGTTTTTCTTCTATCTCCCTCATTTGATTTTCAAAGACTTTTTTGAGCTCTGTCATAGCCTGAGCCCAATTTCTGTTTTTCTTGGGGTCTTTAGATGCAGGAGCTTGTGCTTCCTCATCTTCAGACTGAGTGTTTTGATCCTTCTTGGGCTCACAGGCAAAATACTTCTCAATGGTGTTCCTTTTTTTCTCTGCTTGCTCATTTTCCATGCCTGAGTCTGGTTTTGGGGTGCTTCCTGAGCTTTTGGGACACCCCCACAAGGATCTCAGTGTGTAAGGCTCTGTCCTCCCTTCTGGTCTGTGAATGACCATAAGTGCTCTGTCCTTCCAACGGGGCTGAGGTGGGGGATGGGGCCCTGCTGTTCTTTGTGGGGGGGCCTAGACTGTGATCAGGATCTGAATGTGGTCAGACCCCCAGTGTCCTGTTCCAGGGCCAGAGGACAGGGCTGGGCAGTCTCTGCTCCCTTCCTAGGCTCAGCTGCCTCAGGCCCTAGGGGCTCCTGCTTACTGGCTTCTGCTTCCTGTTCCTGGATCTGGGCTGCTGTGGCCATACTGGTCTTTGTGTGACCTGTGGGCTGGACTCCATGTGCTCACTCTAGCAGAGGCCCCCCTTCTATTCCCCCAAGTTGTGCTTGGTGCTCCCCAGGGCGTAGCTCAGGAAACTCCCCTGCTGCTTGTGAGCCCCAGCTCCCAGCTTCCTGACTGCCTCCGGGAGGTTGAAGTTCTTTGGCTCTGGTGGGCCACCCATCTGGCCGTCTTCCCCTCCAACCCTGGGGAGCAGAGCCTTTCTGCTCTTTTCCAGGTTACCTTGAGCAGGGGAACTGCCTCATTGGGTTCCTCTGTGGGTTCTGTCTCTCGAAATTTAGTTAAAGTCCTTATTTTATGTTTTATGAGAGAGCACCTAAGAAATGATCCTCTCTTGTCACCATCTTGGCTCTGCCCTTAAGCTTAAACCCTCTTAATGTGATAGTTTTATGAACTCTAAAAGGCAATTATAAAATCATGTCCTTCTGAGTCTTCTTTTCACAAGGTCACAACAGTTAATTTTCTCTATCATATAACATGGTTCCTAATCTTGTCACTGTCATTATCACTACCTGATAACATTTCCTTTGTCTGTATCTTCTATATATCATTGAATTATTTTATAAAGAAAAAAAATAGAATACCAAGGAAGTTGGATGACACAAATATGCAGGAAAATTCTGAAAGTTACATGTTGAATGAATTACATATTTAAAGGGGGAATTTATTTTATATTATGAAAGATCACAGATTCATTTTTAAAATAATCTTCTTAAATAGAATTTAATGTGATACTCCTAATCTATTCAGACCAGATTCCAACTGAATGATCACCTCCCATAATCTCAATACCATGTCTAAATTCATGAAATCTGAAAGCAAAGTATCCAAGTAAAATTGCATGATTTTGCATTTGGCCGATTATTTTCTGGTTTCAGCATAGCTTTGGAACATTATTCTTTAATTTATTGTGCTACTCAACTTTCCTAGCTATATGGCATTTGTAAATTTGATAAGCTTGCATTCCACATTTTCATTCAAGTCACTTCTTATAAAATTTTGAGAAGACAGAGAAATAGACAGGAAGAGAAAGAAACAAATATGAGTAGAGGCAGACAGTCAGACAAAGACAGAAAGGCAGACAATCAAAGACTTTTCCTGATACCCACCAGGCTAATTGGCCATCATGAAGGGGAAAAAGTATAAGCTCTCAAGACTGAGGCATCTTTCTTTAAGCTCTTGGGCAACAATTTCAGTTAGTTCACATAATTTCTTTCTTGCTAAGAGTATTTTTTGCTCATTTGCATCATCTTTTTTCTTTTCAGGTTCTATTAAATATGTGTGGTTCAAAGGAGTCACTGCCCATTTCAAGGGACAGATGAGTTTTGATGAAGAGGTTGAAGGTTATGAACAACAGTCATCCTCCTCCTGAGTTCAGTCATATAATCTATGGATTATGTATTTACCCATTTCAAGAACTATTGTTCAATTGCAGCAAAGTGAGGGAAAGAAAAAACTAGGACAGAGATAAATCAGTATACTTTCCCCCTATTCACAAGTACAAACAAGTAAAATGTAACACAAATGTCAGATAATAAATATGATAGTGACTTCTGGGTCACGTGACACACAATAGAAATCTGCATTTTCCTTTTTTTTCCTTTTTTTCTGTACCATCTGACTCAAATAAACCCATACAGAATTTTGATCAAGAGAGAGTAGAAATATAGCTGTTACTTCAGAACAAGAAAACAAGGATCTCAATAATACAGTATAGGCTGCTAATAGCTAATATAGTTATTCAGTAACCCTTCTCTACTATCATCATCAATAGTCATTCTGTGCTTTCTCTCCTGCTGGAGTTTCCATCTTCACAATCTGCCTCTGATCTTTTCCCCAGTACTCTGTTGTAAAAAGCAATAAATGTCATCTCTGTCAAGCCACATGTAGAAAAAATGGATCTTATATGTTCTATTCCTGGCATATTCCCTAAAGTTAAGAAGTACAAAGATACCAGAAATTGTCATGGATACACACCCTACTCTGATCCAAATGTGAAATAACAATGCAAACATTTATTTTCTCATACAGAGCATTAAAAAATGAAGAGAATTAAAGCATAGATCAACTTTTTTTGGATGTTTTAATTTATTTTTCCTATTACATATTACAAAAGTTTTTCAACATGTTTCCACTTACATAGATACACACACACACACACACACACACACACACACACACACACACATATATATATATATATATATATATATATATATATATATATAATATATATATATATATAATGTACTTTTTGGGCCACCCTCCCTTCCCACCCTACCTCCCTTCAATAGTGAACAACCTGTTAAAAATTGTATGTATGCATTTGTGTTTAAAATGTTTACATTTTAGTGGTTTTGTGTATATGGAGTTAAGATGAAGAAAAAAGAAAGAAAACAATGGGATGGAAGGAAAAACACAAGAAGTTTTTATAAATTACTTAGTGTTTCTCTAAAGTCTGACTATTCATGCTTTTCTTATTGTACAATATTTATCCATAATATTCATATATGATAACTTGTTCATCTATTCCCCATTTGATAGGCATTCTCTCAATTTCCAATTCCTTGCCACTACAAAAAGAACTGATATAAATATTTTCTAACAAGTGACTTTTTCCACTTTTTGTTATTTCCTTTGGATATAAACCTATTATTGGTACTTTCCAACTTTCCCAGCAGTTTTTGTCAAGTAGTAAGTTCATATCCCAGAAACTAATGTTTTCAGCTTCGTTAAACAATACATTACTGTAGTTATGTACAACTATTTCTTTTGAAACTATTCTAATCCACTGATGTATTACTCTTTTTTTTAACCAGTGCCAGGCAGTTTTGATGACAACTGCTTTATACTATAGTTTTAAATCTAGGTACAACTAGGCCACTTTGCTTTCTTTATTTTTTCATCACTTCCCTTGATATTCTTGGTTTTCTGTTCATCCAGATGAATTTTGCTACTATTTTTTCTAACTGTTTAAAATAATTTTTTGTTACTTTAATTGTTCTGGCATCAAATAAGTAATTTAATTTGGGTCAGATTTTCATTTTTTATTATATTAGCTTTGCCTAAAAAGAGCAAATGGAATTTTTTCAATTATTTAGATCTGACTTTATTCACATGACAAATATTTTGCAATTGTATTCATACAGTTTCTTAGTACCTCTTGGGAGACAGATTCCCAAGTTTTTTTAGTTAGCAAAAATATCACCTTTCATTAATAATTTATGGTTTACAAACAATTTAAAAAATAACATTTATAGAATATCTTACTTTTTTATAATATATCTTATATTGACCATCTAATTTAATACTCTCAACATCCCTTCAAAGTATATAGTGAAAATAATATTTTCTTCATTTGAGCATTGAAGAAATTGAAACTTAAGGAGGCAAAAAATAATTGCAAAGCAAATTTCCAGTAAATACTAGATATACGGCTGTTAGACTTATTAGATATAGGTCTGCTGCCTCCTGATTCTTTTTTCCAATTTTTTTTAATTGTTTTTTGAATTTTACTATTTTCCCCCCAGTCTCACTTCCCTCCCTCCACCCCCCACAGAAGGCAGTCTGATAGTCATTACATTGTTTCTATGCTATACATTGATCAAAATATAATGTGGTGAGAGAGAAATCATATCCTTAAAGAAAAAATAAAATAAGAGTGATAGCAAAATTACAAATTATAAATTTTTTTTAAAAAAATTAAAGGTTATAGTCTTTGGGTTTTGTTTAAACTCCACAATTCTTGTTGTTAGGTGTTAATTTTCTCTCCCAAATTTTGCAATTGATTTTTAAATTCCCTCCTGATTTCTTTAAGAAAGTCTTTCTAGGCTGGAGACCAAATCATATTCTCCTCTGAGGTTCTAGATCTCTCTGAATTAGGGGCTTTATCTTATAAGCAATTTTCTATGGACCCCCTTTTTCAATGGCCTTTCTTCATTTTCCTGAGATCTTGCATTGCAGGAGGAGCTGGTTCACAGAAGTTTGGTATTGAGATCCCTAGACTTAACTCATTGAGTGTAATAACTGCAAGTTGGCTGGCCAGTAGTGGGTATTGATTACTTTCTCTGGAGTGTCTATGACATTGATTTGAGGCACTTTCCCTTGACCTGGATGTTGTGGGTCATGCACCATAGCCACATAACTACTTATCATCCTGAACCATTGTATGCATAGAAAGTAACCGCTTAAGCTTCCTGGAATAGGGAAAAGATCCAGGCATAGAGAGCAGGCTCCTTCTACTCAGAGGGTTTATAAAACCATCATGGTCAGAGATCCACTCACCTGTGGTCCTCAACAGAGTGTTTCCATTCTGGTGGGGGAAGATTCATATTTGTGGAGGTCTTGGCATAACTGATTTTCTGGCATATATTCCTGGATATGCCTTCTAGTAGTGAATCTGATATCAGAACCATTTGAATTTCAATGTCACTCCCTTCCTTGATGAAGAAGCTTTACAAATCATGTCTTCTGATAGTGGAATGTATAAGGACCACAGTTCCCAGTGTTATCTTTGTGGGCTTGGTTCTCTAACCTGGACCTACAGGCTTACTTGTATAATCAGTAACCTTAGAGAAATATTACTAAATATGTATGTTAACCTAATTCTGTTTTGCTTTCCTGAGGTCAAGCCCTAGAAGTTAACATTTGTCCCTTATTAATATAAATTCTAAAGGTTGACACATATTTAATTTAATTATCATTTTTTTAAAGTCCAAACACTCAAAGATCTTCAAAATCAACTCTCAATCTTTCTAGCATCATCACATTTTTTGAGTTTATTTTTTTATTTTTTTAATTTTATTTTATTATTTTTAGATTTTTGCAAGGCAAATGGGGTTAAGTGGCTTGCCCAAGGCCACACAGCTAGGTTATTATTAAGTGTCTGAGACCGGATTTGAACCCAGGTACTTCTGACTCCAGGGCTGGTGCTTTATCCACTACGCCATCTAGCTGCCCCTTGAGTTTATTTTTTTCTACCACTCCTCTAAAGTTACTTCATTAGGTACATCCACATTTTTCCTGAATACACAATGGAGTATATCTGAAATGAAAGAATTATCATGAACTACAAATATTAATGGAATAAGTAAGTGAACATGCAGAAGAATATTCTCATCCTACTAGAGATGCATTTAAAATTCAGACAACATTTATTGTTCAAAGTGTCCCAGGAAAATATGCAATTAGATTACCTCCTGGTCTCTCAAGTAGTCCTTTCATTAGTCTTGGTTAGTCAGTTGATTTTCCTAAAATTGCTCTCCTAACTTTTGAAGTTTAGTGAAAACTGTGTGTTGATATTATAATTCTAGTGGAGTAAAATAAAAACCCTCACCCCAAAATGTCTCCAAAGTTTCTTTTTGGTGGAACTAAAAAATGGAAGGAAGACCACCCTAAAGGTCCTACACTTTAGCACTGTCCATAGTTCTTTAGTTGCTCTTATAAAATTATCAAGGAACTACATTATAAATAGGATATTCTCAGAAGCTCATATGAAGAACATTATTTTCTAAATACTAGAGAACTAAATTCATATCATCTCATGGAATCTTGGCCTTTTGGAAGATGAGATCAGAGGAGAAGTAGTTCCCAATTCTTTTCTTAAGGCTTCACAGTGATGCAGGCTCCCTTATCCCCACCTTGATGAGTTCTAGAAGGTCATATGTTGGCTATCAGTCCTCATCTTCCCCACACCTTTCACCTCCCCCAGAACAGAAAGCTATGGATCTATGGGTCCATCTGTTCTGCTTATATCTGAAAGTGAAGAATAGGGTTCATTTTCATTGTGCTGAAGAAACGATGTTCCTATCATAATTTTACTGATAATCATCTATTTTTAAAATTAAAATACATATCAAGTTATCAGTATAAATACATTTATATCTCTAAGATTTCATGTCATAGTCTTTGAAAATTAATTTACCAGCAGATGCCCCTGAAATATGAAAGAGTTGATGTATACCCTAAGAAACTCTTGATCATGTAAAGAAGTAAACTTGTTGATTTAGTGTTTATATAAAGTATTCCTAAAATTAATCTAAACATTGAATACTGATTTCTTCAGTGATTACCTTCTTCCTGAATCATATTTTAATATATATTTTTAAAAAGACAGTTTTGTCTTTGTTTATATTTGTTTTCTTAGTTGTTACAAGTTTCTTTGAAGTGTTACTATTGAAATAATATTTCATTGGACATCACAGGTTGGCTGGAACATGTTACAGAAATGTTTGATATTGCTTTTCAAATTAAAGAGTAAAACTTGAGTGCAAATTTTTTTTCCTATCTTTCTCTACATCTCATCAAATCATGTCTGATTATGGCTGGATTCCCTGGTATTTAACTATTATTGAATGCAGTAATGAAAGAAGCCATGGAGATACTTAATTATCCACACAGTAGGTGGCCAATGGAGAAGCTTCTTTCTAACCTTTTCTTCTGTGATAAGATAATTACTGTCTGGTGCAATTGCTACTAATATAAATATTCACTGATTGCAAACTGTGGCCTAAAGGCTGTTACTGATAAAAGGTTTCTTTGTGACCCTGTGGGGGTGCCATTGCTCATTTCTAAACAAATAAGGCCTCATCAACCAAAGAGCCATCAAATTTTCTGTATGGATAAAAAAATTAATAAAATTATAAGATCATTTTTGTTAAAGCATTCCTTAATGCATCAGAACAAATTACATATATATTCAGTAAAATGCTCCTTACGTGTTATTTAAAATTATACTAAATGATTATCTGTTGACTGTGGCATTGAGAATATGGTTTTATACTACAAATTATTATGCTGCTATATTTCCAAAAATGATTTTGATATGAAAAATGGACAAGATAGTTATCAAAATAACAGATGATGTCATCTGAAATTATGTTAACTGAAATTATGAATAAATGAGACTTTTGTGATTCACCAATCCACAGAGATTCAAATAGTATTTCAAAATGCTAAAGTGACTTCTGAAGAATCAGAAAACAAATGAAATTATGTTCATTATAATTTTGATGCCTGAGTATATTATTTGTCATTAATTAAAAAGAGTCAACTTGTATTATAACAAACTGAGACATTGTTAAGTAAGTCACGATGTCTTATTACTTAGCTTCAAAATGTCTTTTATAGAGAGAGATTCATTTTTAGGAAACAATATTTTTTCCAATCACATGTAAACATAGATTTAAACATTTGTTTTATAATATTTTGAGTTTTAAATTTTTCTCTCTCCCTCTCTCCCTTCATCCATCTCCAAAAATGCAAGCAGTCTGATATAGTTTAAAAGGTTAAACATATTTCTGATATACTTTACTCACGTTAAACATATTTCCACATTATTCATGTTGTGAAATATGAAAGGAAAAACAATAAAAACAAACAAAAATTGAAAGCAGTATGCTTTGATTCTCATTCAGACTTCAGACTTCTTTCTCGGGATGCTGATACCATTTTCCATCAAGAGTTTTTTGGAAATGTCTTGGATCATTGTATTGCTGACAAGAGTTACAATATCAAACAATTGATAAATGGACAATTCTTCTCTTACTGTTTCCCTGAAAATTTCTGAGATCAGGAGTTCTTAATCTCTTTTTCAAGTATAAAGACTTTAGGGGACCTATGAATTTTAAAAATATTGTTACTGTATTTAAATGTAATTGATACATTTGCAATTATACCTATTTTATTTTGTTCCTTTCAACAGAAACAAAAGGAAGAGTTACAAAACAAAAGACAAAACATGAAAATAATATCTTTCAAACTGTATTCAGATTATTTACTTGCTTTGTTTACCTCTGATGTAGCATTGTCTATTGTGAATCTTTTGGAATTTTTTTGGATCATTGTATTGCTGAGAAGAGTTTGAGTCAATCATAGTTGATCTTAGCATAGTGTTACTGTGTACTGTGTACAACATTCTTCAGGTTCTGCTCACTTTACTGAGTATCAATTCTATTTTTTTTACACATGAAATCATGCAATATTTATTTCAATATTAGCCATGTTGCAAAAAATGCAAGAAAAACAGAGTGAAAAGATATGTTATGATCTGTACTCAGTTTTCTCTTTGGAGCCGAATATAATTTTTCATCATAAGTCCTTTAGAATTGTTGTGGATCATTGCATTGATTGGAGTAGCTTAAGTCTTTTCCAGTTTATCATCATATAGTATTGCTATTATTATGTACAATGTTTTCCTGGTTCTGATTACTTTACTTTACATGAGTTCATATAAGTCTTCTCAGGTTTTTCTGAATCCATCCTGCTTATCATTTCTTTTTTAAATTAATTTTTATTAAAGATATTATTTGAGTTTTACAATTTCCCCCTCTATCTTGCTTCCCTCCCCCCCCCACAGAAAGCATTCTGTCAGTCTTTATTTTGTTTCCATGTTGTACCTTGATCCAAATTGGGTGTGATGAGAGAGAAATCATATCCTTAAAGAAGAGAAGTCTAAGGGGTGACAAGATCAGACAATAAGATATCTGTTTTTTTTCCTAAATTAAAGGGAATAGTCCTTGAACTTTGTTCAAACTCCACAGCTCCTTATATGGATACAGCTGGCACTCTCCTTTGCAGACAGCCCAAAATTGTTCCTGATTGTTGCACTGATGGAATGAGCGAGTCCTACAAGTTTGAACATCACTCCCATGTTGTTGTTAGGGTGTACAGTGTTTTTCTGGTTCTGCTCATCTCACTCAGCATCAGTTCATGCAAATCCCTCCAGGTTTCCCTGAAATCCTATCCCTCCTGGTTTCTAACAGAACAATAGTGTTCTGTGACATACATATACCACATTTTGCTAAGCCATTCCCCATTGAAGGACACTTAATTGATTTCCTATTCTTTGCCACCACAAACAAGGCTGCTATAAATATTTTTGTATAAGTAATGTTTTTACCCTTTTTCATCATCTCTTCAGGGTATAGACCCAGTAGTGGTATTGCTGGGTCAAAGGGTATGCACATTTTTGTTGCCCTTTGGGTATAGTTCCAAATAGTTCTCCAGAAGGGTTGGATGAGTTCCTGAGTATCAATTCTTGAAAGGTTCTTCTGAAGTCCACTTACTCATCATTTCTTATTAGCAAAATAGTATTCCAGTACATTCATAAATGACACCTTTTTTGGTCATTCCTCAATTGATGCATAAACCATTAATTTCCCACTCTTTTTGTCACAAAAAGAGGGATTATAAATATTTTTGTGCAAGTTCTTTTCTTTTTAATGATCTCTTTGGGATACAGACCCTATTATTATTATTATTGCAGGCTCAAAAGAATATGCACAGTTTGATTGTCCTTTGGGCTTAGTTCTAAATTGCTCTCCAAAATGGTTGAATCTATTCACTACTCAGGAACAATGCATTAGTGACCTAATCTTCCTATATCTTCTCTAGCATTTATCATTTTCTTTTTCTTTCATATTAGCCAATATGTTCGATGTGAGGTCGTACCTCAGAGTTATTTTAATTTTAATTTTGCTAAATAAAGGGGACTTGAAGCATGTATTTTTAAGAGTAAAAATAAGCCTGGAAACCATCTTCCCTCCAAAGATCAGAAAATTAGTATATCTTTATTTTAAGAATTAATTTCCTTTTAATTCTGTTATAATGCAATTCCTCAAAAAGTCAGTCAATCTCTAGAAGGCTTAGCTCCCAAGGTTAACTAGATGAGGCAGGACGCCAACCAATGGGGAGATCTACTTTCTGTTTATAGATAAACAGAATCCAGTCTGGATGAATCTTTGCCTAGGTGAAGAGCAAAGAGTTTAAGGCAAAGCAGTTCATGAATGAGACTAGTCAGAGTAATCAAGATAGAAATATCCACTGGTGGCTAGATGTCTTGAGGCTTCCAAGTTTCATTATGAAGTTATTTTCTTATTTGGAGGAATTGAAGACACTTAGCCCATCTCTTCTTAAAATGTTCATCATTCAAGGTTGTGTTTCACTTGCTATGAGAGTTCCTTTTATTTAAAGTTTTTCTGAGATTATCTTAAGCTATAATTCTTTTTTGTTTTATCTTTCCATGTTTTAGCTTAATACTATATTTATCTCATAAAAGGAGTTGCTAGAGTGTTTTCTTTCTCAAATTATTATATAATTTCTATAGAATTAGAATTGATTTTTCATTAAAATTTTGATGGAATTATACTGTGACTTTTTTCTTTAGTGAATTTACACTTAGTAATTGTTGTTTTGTTTCATTTTACATTATTTCTATCTTTTTAGAGCTTATCTTTTTCACTATTTCTCTTGGTCTTATTAATTTGGATATTTTGTATTTTTGAAGGTATTCTCAATTTTGTTAGTATCTAACTTTTCATAGTTATTTCTTTGTTTCTCTTCCTTCTCCTTCTCTTCTGTTATCTCCTCCACTTCCTCCTCCTTGGTCTTTTTCCTTCTTCCCTTTCCTTTTCCTCCTTCTTTTCCTAAATCTAGTTTGGAAGTATCCCCTAAAGTTTTAACTAAATTAAAGGTTGCTATTTATGTTTCAGAAATGTGAGTTACATCTTGAGGAGTACCTGATGTTCTCCTTTAGATTCTGCTTCTTCTGTGTTCCCTGTCTTAGATTTCCCCAGTTAAAAACATATAAAATCACAGAAAAGAACCTGATATCAGCATTGGAAAGCTTATCATATTCTTCTGTGAAATTCTTTTAAATTAGCAATAGAACTTTTAGTTTGGTACTTTGCAAACCCGACTCCTGCATAAATGAATGAATCATTTCTTTATATTAAAGAAAGACAGTGATTTAATAATTCAATTTGCAGTTTTTTTTCCTCAAGCTCTGAACTGGCCTTTAGGTACACACACACACACACACACACACACACACATACACACACACATATATATACATATATGTATATATATGTATATACATATAAAGAGAAAGTTCAAATTAGTTAAGATTTCTGCTAGTTTCAATTTTGTTGAGTTTTTTGATTCTTTTAAAAATAGATATTTCTCCAATTTTCATTAATTCAGTATCCATTGATATTTACTTTTATTTACTATTGCTCTTCTTCCTCCTACATTTGATGCAAATTAGCAAGTCTTTACTATATTTTACAGTTCGCTTATATGTTAAGACAGGAAAAAACATAGCCAATATATATTCATTATAAAGAAGTCATGTTTAATTTGATAGCTGTTTAAAATAGATTGTACTATAACGTGGTTTTGCCTTTGACTAATGTATTTTCTGTACTTTGCAAAAAAAGATCAAATATTTATTGACTGAGGTAGTTTCTAGATTCTACTGGCATTTTTACTTTTTTGCCTAGCTCAACAAAATTTTAACATCTGCAGTGCTTTCTAAGAGCTCTATTTATATGGTTTTAGATCTGATTATTTATGGGCACAAAATACTTTGTTTCTTATAATTCTTTAACTGCAGGTGCCATACTTCTACATTCTAAGGAATCCAGGTGAATTAATATTGTATGCTATAAGAAATAGTGTAACCTCATGGATATAAAGTTGCCTGTGACTTGTAGATTCAAGTTTCTCTTCTGGAATCTACTGACTATAATTCTTATACACACATGAGAGATGAGAATTTTCCTTTACAAAGAAGAAAAGTCTGAATGCCATTTTAGGAGTGTTCATATCATAAACTATTTAGAGAAAAAAAAGTAAAATCAATGAAAATTAGAAGATAAAACCTGTTAATTAAGCCATTTATTCTGATCAGTGCATTGATTTCTTCTTCCTTTTCTCGTGTGCATATTTAGACTAGCATGCAATAATTCACTGGGAGATGGATTTAACACCAACTCAAAGGAATTGAAATGGTCAAGAGAAAAGGATCATGTTTCTACATCGTTTTAACTCCTTAAATTCAAGAAGCCTTCGTTCCAGTTGTTGCAATGAGAGACTCTAATTGGACTGTTATGATTGATTAAAATTTGTTAAATTTCTCTAAGAAATTGTAATAATGAAAAGTAATGTCTTTATTGTTATCCATTTGATAATATTTTGAATTCAAAGTCTTCTTTAAACAAATAGGCTGAAGCTGCTGTTCTAACACTAAGTGTTTCTCATCTTAAGATTTTGTATGGGTTTCTATTCAAGCATCCTATTTCTATCTGTATAGTTCATGGAAATGGCAAGATTATAATGTTGATTTTACATTTCTTTTCTTCCTTCACACTTAGCACAGGGTCTACCACATCATAAGGACCTAATAATTATTTGTTGATTCTTAATTATCTGATATTACAGTGTTCAATGGATTAAAAAATGCCAGAAGTGTAATTTTAACTTATACCTCAACATTTATTGCAGCTAGTGAAGAAGAGAAAATCTATTAAATATTTGTTAAAATTCTGCAGACCAAATCCACATATAACTTGATCTTTAATCACTTCAAAATGAAATTAATCATAGGAAAAGAGGGTTAAAATGTTAGAAAGGGGGGTAAGAGTTGCACATTGATGATCCAAATGTACTCCAGTTTCATATCAATAACGAGATATTTCCTTTACTTTTTCAGACTTTGGGCCACATTATTTAGTTATCACTATGTCCAGAGTTTTCTAACAACTTAAGGAAAAAAAAAATATATATATATTTATGATATACAGATGTATTTCTGAATAGTCTAAAAACTTCATCTCTTATTACTTATTCCCAAAGTCATACTTTTTTGCTTTTGTTTTTGTTTTGCTTTTGTTTTTTTATGTTTTTATTTTTTTCAAATACATGTTATGGAAGTTTTTCAACATTCATCTATATGCATATGCATATTTTCAAGTTACAAAATTTCCTTCCACCCTCTTTTCCCACACACCTCCCTTAGTGGTGAACTGTCAGGTTAATACAGGACAAATACATTTATGTTATACATATTTACAGATTAGTCATTTTCAGTATGAGAAATTATGATTAAGGGAAAGAAATACATGATATATATTTTTTTTAAAACTGAATGTACTATACATCATATTCTGAAGGTTTATTTTTGGTTTTGTTTTGTTTTGTTTTATTTTGTTGTTGTTGTTGTTCTCCTTCCTCTGGATGAGGATAGCTTTGTTCATAGCCAGTCTAATAGGGTTGTCCTAGTTCTCTGAACTGCTGAGAGGAGGCTGCATCCATCAAAGTTGACCATATCACAATATGGTATTTAATGTGTAGAATATCCTCTTTGTTTCAAAGACATACTTTTCAACATTTTTTAAAAAAAATATTTATTTAAGGCAATTGGGTAAAGTGACTTGCCCAGGGTCACACAGCTAAATAATAAATATCTGAGATTCAATTTGAACTCAGGACCTCCTGACTCCAGCGTCATTACTATATCTACTGCTCCACGTAGTTGTCCCCCCGCCTTTTAACATTTTAACCCTCTTTTCCTATGATTAATTTCATTTTGAAGTGACTAAAGATCAAGTTATATGTGAATTTGGTCTGCAGAATTTTAACAAATATTTAATAGATTTTCTCTACTTCACTAGTTGCAACAAATGTTGAAGTATAAGTTAAAAGTACACTTCTGGCATTTTTCCCTTGTGAACACTGTAATATCAGATAATTAAGAATCAACAAATAATTATTAGGTCCTTATGATGTGGCAGACCCTGTGCTGGGTGTGAAGAAAGAAAAGAAATGTAAAAATAAACATTATAATCATGGAATTTCCATGAAATATACAGATAGAAATAGGATGCTTGAATAGAAATTAAAGAACTAAACTTTAAATAAATAAATATTTTTTATTTAAAGAAATAGAATTCCATGATTAATGAACAATAAAAGCCACTTAATTCACATGACATTTAACACTTGTGAATTTTAAAAATAGAAAATTTTCATTTTATTTCATTAAATTTCACATTGCTTTCCTTTGCCTCTTTGTATATTCATTACAATGATCATTCAGTAATGCAACCATGCCATGGAAATTTATGCACATTTTCCAAGAGTTTTTTTTATGCTAAAAATTGACCAGCCAGGGATCAATCTACTATCTATCTATCTATCTAGATTCATCTTTACAGAAAAAATTATCTATCTTTTCTCTCTATGTACACACACACACACACACACACACACACATATAAATTTGCATGCTGTCATTGAGATTCCATCCTTGTAATATATGAGTACATATTAATTTATAAATTATTTTTGAACTTAGGTTATTTCAGAAATTCTTCAGTAGAGACCATTATTGGTAGTGGCAGAGAAGGTGACAATCAGTACTTTACTATGTCATAAAACATATGAGGTCAAAAACATCCATAATGGTGGTGACAGATGGGGGAAAGAGGGATAGAAGCAGATGGTGTGACTTGGGGACTGTAGATTGGAAGCTTAATTTCCTATTTTAACCCAAGAAAGTGATTATATTTAGATACATACCTAAACTATTGCCTGATAAATGTTTTTCTGAACCCCTTAAAGATAATGACATTTCTTATCATTAAATAATCCTGTACCCATTTGGTTTATATATATTCATTTTTTTTGTTGCTTCATTTTCATTTCATTTGCAGTAAATATTTATTGATTCTGACTGACCATATCATTGAGATAACCTGGGGTTCTTGAAGTATATTACACTGAAAGATACTCTTTCAAATATTTTACTAAGTGAGCTGTCTTTGAGCATTAGCCTGTTGATGTCTAGACTTGTCCTTGATCAATAAAGAATTTAAATTTGGAGAAACTACTGTGTCAGAGGTTTGACAATAGGGAGATAGAATTCTTTGACCGCAAAAACTCAAAGGCATAAATTCTAAGAGATGGTATGGGATACAAACTCCATCTATAGAGGTAATACCCACACTTATGAAATGATTGAAGTTTCTATATATATAAATTTGCATCTAAATAATGTATCTATGTTTAATCATATATATATTCATACATATTACATGGGTATTTCTATCTTGTTCATAGATCACAGTACTTTCTCTAATGAGGATATTCTATGCTTGGCAGTTTTTTACTAGTGTCTCTCAATCATTTGTAAAGTTCTTAAGAGAAACATTAAGAGTATCCCAGTAATTTGAGTATTTAGAGATCCTATCTTTAAGTCAGAAATGACTTTACTTTACTAGATTCTTAGAGGCTTGTCTTGCCATAGGGACAGAGACTGGGAACCTATTTAGAAAGGTCAGACATAAAGAGACTAGGAAATGATTTTATCTTAATCCATACTTTAGTTAACCTGGCTTTAAGTATCATGTTTGGGGACCTAAGAGGTGATGGGGGGTGTGAGATAGAGAATATTTATCTTTACATGATTCTTTGGCTCGAGAAAATTGTGTGTCCATGGAGAGTACTTGAAAAGGATGTAGGGTAAAAAGTGATTTGATTTAATTCATGACTCTTGACAAGTATATTTATAATGAGACAAAGGAAAAGAAGGTTCTTATTGACTATAAGGCAATACTGCTTATCAACCAATCAAGCAATCAATCAAGCTTTGAATGATGGTACTTTGATAGGAAGTACTTCTATCAGGTCATATAAAAGGCTTATAACTTGACAAAAGAGATGTAAGTACAATATAAAAAATATAAAAAGGAGAAGGCTAGGCATAAGGGAGGATGTGAATACTGTTTAATTCTATGCAATAGATTTTTTTTTTAGGTTTTTTCAAGGCAAATGGGGGGTTAAGTGGCTTGCCCAAAGCCACACAGCTATATAATTATTGAGTGTGTGAGGCCAGATTTGAACTCAGGTACTCCTGACTCCAAGAATGGTGCTCTATCCACTGTGCCACCTAGCCATCCCTATTCAATAGATTTGATCCAGAGAAAGAATAAGATATGTTCCCACTTGGGTTAAAAAATCTATCCTACTCTACAGGGAAGTGGTGAGGTAGAGGAGTAAAGAAAATGGATAAAGGGACTGATAAAAGAGAAAGCAAAGGAATAAATAAAAATAAACTGAAAAATAAAATCTAAAAGAAAAATTGAAGGGGAAAGGGAGCAAAACATTGTTGAGGACGAACAAGAAGATAAGTAAAAATGGGTGAGGATAGCATAGAGGGAAATATAGAATTAGTAATCTTTACTGTAAATATGAACAGGATGAACTGTCCCATAAAATGGAAGCAGATAGCAGTATGGATTAAAAATCAGAATTCTACTGGATTATTTTTATATGAAACACATTTAAAGTTAGAGATACACATATAATAAGGTAAAATGCTGGAATAAAATAAATTATACATCATTGGAATAAAAAAATCATGGAAAGTAATCATGTCAGAAAAAGTAATAGTAAAAGTAGATCTCATTATAAAGGATAAGGAAGAAAAATATAACTTCTTAAAAGGCACCATAAGTAATTAGGTTATAACATAACATATTCTTAGAGGAGAAACTAAATGAATTACAAGGAGACACAGACAGCATAACTATAATAATGGGGGACCTCAAACGACTTCCCTTAGAACTAGATGAATCTAACCATAAAATAAACAAGCAGGAAGTTAAGAAGGTGAATAAAATCTTGGGAAGTTTAGATATGATTGACCTCTGAAGAAAACTGAATGGGGAAAGGAAAAATATAATTTTTTCTCTGCAGTGCACCTAAACCCAAACTGACAGTTGGGAGTTCTGATAAAGGTCTACTTTCTAAAATACATAGAGAATTGCATCAAACATATAAGATCACAAGTCATTTCTCAATTGATAAATAGTCCATGGATACGAATAGAAAGTTTTCAAGTGAAGAAATTAAAACTATATATAATCATATGAAAAAATGCTCCAAATCATTATTGTTAGAGAAATGCAAATTAAAATAAATATGAGGTATCACCATAAGCCTATCAGATTGGCCAAAATGAGAAAAAGGGAAAATGATCAGTGTTGGAGAGGTTGTGGGATGATTGGGACATTGATGCATTGCTGGTGGAGCTGTGAACTGACTCAACCATTGTGGAGAGTAATATGAAACTATGCCCAAAGAATAATAAATGTGTTCATTCCCTTTGACCCAGAATTCCAATTCTAGACCTTTAATCAGAAGAAATCATTAAAAATGGGAAAAGTCCCACACATTACAAAATATTCATAGCAGCTCTTTTTGTAGTGGCAAGGAAATGGAAATTGAGGGGATGTCCGTCAATTGGGGAATGGCTAAACCAGTTATGATACATGAATACTATGGAATATTGTTGTTCTCTAAGAAACTATTAATGGTCAGACTCTAGAGAAGCATGGAATGAGTTACAGGATTTGATGCTGAGCAAGGGGCAGAACCAAGAGTACAATTTACACATTAATAAATAACATTCAATGGTCAACCTTGATGGAAGCAGCTCCTCTCAGCAGTTCAGAGAACGAGGACAACCATTTTAGACTGGAAATGGACAATGTTATCCCCATTCAGAAGAATAAAAACAAAGCAAAACAAAACACAAGGAAAAAATCCTTCAGAATCTGATGAACATGTTATAAAAATTATTTTATTCCTTTAATCCTAATTCCTTGTACCAAAATTAACTTATCTGTAAACATATTTAGCAAAAATATGTATGTACAATGCTAACCTAACTGTTCCCTGCTAAGAGGAGGGGAATATGAAAGGAGATTGAAAGGAAATTTTGTAATTTAAAAATATACCTGTGCATATGGATGAAAGAAAAAAATAAAGATGCTACTCAAAAAAAAAAAACCTGACCATATACCTGGATATAAAAACCTTATAATCAGGCAAGTTAGGTAGTGCAAGGGAGTCTGGATGGACCTGAGTTCAAATCCAGCCTCAGAGACATAATAATTACCTAGCTCTGTGACCTTGGGTAAATCACTTAATCCAATTGCCTTAAATAAATAAAATTAGAAAAAAATTAAAAACACAATCAAATATAAAAGGTAGAAATAACAAATGCATTCTTTTCAGAGAAATATGGAATAAATTTGCATGTAGTGAAGGGCCATGGAGAGATGAGTCAAAATTAATTGGAAATTAAATAGCCTAATTTTAAAGAATGAATGAATAAAACAACAACTCATAGTAACAATCATTTCATCCAAGAAAATGAAATATTGAAGCATATACAAAAATTTACAGGACATAGTAAAAGCAATTTTAGGGTAAATTTTATATTTCTAAATGCTTATATGAATAAAATAGAGAGAGGCAATCAATGAATTGGGTATGTAACTAAAATACAACTAGAAAAAGAACAAATTAAAGAAGCCTAATTAAATAACAAATTAGAAATTCTGAAAATCAAGGGAGAGATTTACATAATTGAAAGCAAGAAAACCATTGATTTCATAAATAAAACTGAGTTGGTTTTATGAAAATACCAATAAAATAAATAAACCTTTGGTTAATCTGATTAAAAAAAAGAAAGAAGAAAACTAAATTACTTATATCAAGAATGAAAACGGTGAACACACCAACAATGAGGAGGAAATTAAAGATAGAATTTGGTGCTATTTTGCCCAATTGTTAGCCAATAAACATTATAATCTGAGTGAAATAGATGGATAATTACAAAAATACGCATTGCCCAGATTAAAAGAAGAGGAAAAATACTTAAATGGCTTCATTTCAGAAAATGAAATTGAAGAAACCATCAATAAACTCCCTAAGAAAAAGTCTCCAGGTCCAGATGGATTTACATATGAATACTACCAAACATTTAAGTAATAATTTATTCTAATTCTACATAAAAAACCTAATAAAAATAGAAGTTCTGTCAAATTCTTTTTCTGACATCAATATGATGATGACACCTAAATCAGGAAAAATCAAAACAAAGAAAATTATAAACCAATATCCCTAATGAAAAATATATAAGCAAAAATCTTAAATAAAATAAACAGGTTTTCTACAGGGGAAAGAGGAATGGTTCAAAATTAAGAAAATATCCAAAATAATTGAACATAACAAAACTAACAAAAATCACATGATTATATCAATAGATGTTGAAAAATCCTTTAACAAAATTCAATTTTTCTATTAAAAATATTTCTATGAAAACTCTAGAGAATAAAAGCATAAATGGATTTTTTGAATTAATAGACAGTATCACTCTAAAACCAACAACAAATATTCTATGTAATAGGGTTAAACTAGGAGCATTTCCAATAAGATTAAGGATGAAACAAGGATGCCCATATCACCATTACTGTTCAATGTAGTATTAGAAATGTTAGCTTTAGGAATAAGAAAAGGAAATTGAAGCAATTAGATTTGGCAATGAGGAAGCAAAACTGTCATTCTTTTAAGATGATATGACCATAAATTAAGAGAACTCGAGAAAACTCATCTAAAAAGTACTTGAAACAATTAACAAATTCAGCAAAGTAGCAAGATATTAAATAAACTCACATACATCATCAGACTTTCTATATAAGAACAACAATGTCCAAGAGGAAGAGAAAGAGAAATTCCATTTAAAACAATTGCCGACAAAATTGAATTCTTGGGAATTTACCTCCCAAGACAAATCCAGAAACCATATGAACAAAATTATAAAAGCACTTTTCACACAAATAAAGCCAGATTTAAATAACTGAAAAAAAAGTTAATGGCACATGGCTATGTCAATCTAATATAATCAAAAATGACAATCCTATTCAAATTAAATTACTTAATCAGTGCCATGCCAATCAAACCACCAAATAACTATTTTATCAAGCTATGAAAAATAGTAACAACATTCACCTAGAGCAACAAAAGGTCAAGAATAGCAAGGGAACTGATGAAAAAAAAAATTAGAGGAAGGTAGCCTAGTTCTACCAGATCTAAAATCATACTATGAAGCAGCAATCATAAAAACTGCATTTTCTGGTGAAGAAATAGAGTAATGAGCTAGTGGGTTAGAATAAGTTCAGGAGAATCAGTAGTAAATGACTACACCATTTACTGTTTAACAAACCCAAAGACATTAGTCAAACTATTTGTCAAAAATTGTTGGGAAAACTGGAAAATAGGATGGCAAAAACTAGGCACAGACACATAGTTCCAACTCTATACCAAAATAAGATCAAAATGGGTAAAGGATTTAGACATAAAGGGTGATCTTATAGACCAATTACTAGATCAAGAAATAGTCTATCCATCAGATCTATGGAAAGGGAGAAAACTTATGACCGAACAAGAAATAGAGTTTATTATAAATTGCAAAATGAATGATTTTGACTATATTAAATTTAAAAGTTATTATACACTGATAAACCTAATTAATGCTACCAAGATTAGAAGGATAAGAGAAGCTAGGAAATAATTTTCACATTTAGGAGTTCTGATAAATTGTCTCATTTCTATAATATATAAAGAATTGAATCAAATTTATAAAGTTACAATTCATTCTCCAATTGATAAATGGCCAAAGAATATGAATAGGCAGTTTTCAAATGAAGATATTAAAGCTATATATAGTATTATGAAAAACACTTCAAATCATAACTGATCAGAAAATGCAAATTCAAACAACTTATAAGGTGCCATCTCACAGCTATCAGATTGACTAAGATGACAAAAAGGGAAATTTTTCAGTATTGGAGTGATTGTGGGAGGACTGGCACATTAATGCATTGTTAATAGAGTTGTGAACTAATCCAGCCATTCTGGAGAACAATATGGAATTATGACTAAAAAGCAATAAAACTGATCATACCCTTTGACCCAGTCATCCCAATATTAGACCTATAACCAGAAGAAATCATAAAAAAATGGGGAAAATCCCACATGTTCCAAAATATTCATAACAGCTCTTTTTATAGTGGCAAAGAATTGAAAATTTATGGATGTCCATAGACTGGGGAATGACAGAACAAGCTATGGTAGATGAATGTTATGGAAGACTGTTGTTCTATAAGAAACCATGAATGGGTTGGACTCTATAGAAACATGGTACAAGTTACCAGAAATAATACTAAGTGAAAGGAGCAGAACCAAGAGAACATTGTACACATTAACAACATTGTTAGTTGATATATGTTGATGGATTCAGTTCCTCTAAATTTTTCAGAGCAACCCTGGGAGACCTGTTATGGATAATGCTATCCACATCTAGAGGAAGAAAAATAAAACCAAACCATAAAAATGTACGGAAACCCAATGCACATTCAGGTTTTTAAAAGTTTTTCTTATAATTTTTCATTCCTATCTCATGTTGTTTTCTTATCCCTTAGTCTTAATTCCTCATATTCAAAATGGTTAAGTAAAAAACATCTTAAACACACATGTGTATATATATATATATATATATAATATATATATATATAGATAGATAGATAGATAGATATAGATATATATATATATTTACAATACTCACCAGACTGTTTTATGATGAGGGGAGGAGAGTGGAAAGGGAGGGTGGAAGGAAATTATGTAACATAAATATACATATGCATGTGCATGAATGTTGAAAAACTTTCACAGCTTGTATTTGGAAAAATAAAAAAATATCAATAGGGAAAAAGAAAATACTTTGAAGAAAAAAATTTCCATGTTTATACAGATAAAATTTCCATAAAGTTGCATGAAGTTTGGCAAAATTTCATATAGCAAATTTATAAATAATGGAATTATGATTAGAATTCAATATATCATGTTATACTTAAATATTAAAAAGAACTTTTCAGATGAATATCATAGGATCTCATATACTCTGAAAAAAATTCTCCTCCCTAATTTCTGAACAAAAAAGTATTCTTAGGAATACTGGTGAGAAACTATTGTTGAATTAATCAATGCATAGCAAACTATTTGTGAATCTAATCAGAAAAGAATAATTCAAAAGTTATGTGTTACCTTGATTGCATATATTCTATAAAGATGCCCAAAAGCTATGTGAATTCTTAAAATCTGCTTTTGCTTTTAGATATATGAATATACTTAATAAGTCACTGAAATGGGGAAAGTTACTAGTCTATAATTGTTCGTATTTAAAACAGAGAATTATATATAAAAATAGAAATAATCTGTCCAAGATTTTAATAAAGTCATGCTATGGTAGATTTCATTTTTATTGTATGTCTGATTCCTTCTAAGAGAATTTGTGCAGAAAAAGCCAAAAATCACCATGCTCTGGTTTTTATTAGAGAATTAGATCCACAGAGAATGGCTAGCTAGATTGATAGAATGATTAGATAGATAGATAGATAGATAGATAGATAGATATAGATAGATAGATAAGCAGATAAATACATACACACAGATATACATTGCATATTCTTACAATAATATCTGGTACTGGAAGCCAGTCAGGCACAGGAATAATAAAATTTCTCATATACTGATGACCAATATCCTTTTTTAAGCTAGTAAAAATACTAAGTAAGATTATTATGTTTTCAGGAGTTTGTATTATTTTATTATATTTTTCTTTTTGATCTAGTAATGCACAATACAAACATTATCTCTTCTGCAAAGTCAATGTTGTGACAAATGATTTCATCAGTTTGGGGAGCCCTTAATATGGAAACTTCATCCAGTGATTTATAGTTTCTATGTAATTCATGATAAGAGCTGTGTGGAGGCAATGAAAAGTTTAGGGACTTGGTCATGGGAATCCAGTCAAAATTTTAGAGGCAAGACTTGTAGCTATGTTTTCATAATTATTATTTGAACCTTTTAAACCCCTTACTATACTGACTTACAGTAAATAATATAAAGAAAATAATTTTCATTCATTGCTAATTTTGTCCAGAAATGTTTTCCTTGCTAAAAAATATTGTAGGATAGGGGAGGCAGTGGATAGAGCACCAGCCCTGGAGTCAGGAGTACCTGAGTTCAAATCTGGCCTCAGACACTCAATAATTACCTAGCTATGTGGTCTTGGGCAAGCCACTTAACCCCATTTGCCTTGCAAAAAAAAATTACTATAGGACTAAGAATAGTTGAAGCAAAAGTACAATAATCCTGTTTTCTTTCACTAGGCGAATATGGACAATTATCTGTGTAAATCATTTTTTTTAGAATTTAACCTTGCTTGTAAAAATTTAGATATTTTAATAAAAGCAAAGTGGACTACAAAAAGTAACAGCAATATTGTAAGATGATCATCTGGTGAATGGTTTGGCTATTTTCAGCAATAAAATGATTCAATATAACTCTGAAAGACTTGTGATGAAATATGCTATAAATCCTAGAGAATGAATTAATGAAATCCACATTTTTTTAAAAAAAATTTCTTTTTGTTCTTTATTTTCCTTCACAAGACAACTATTATGGAAACACTTTACATGACTACATACATATAGCCTATATCAAACTGCCTGCCTTCTCAATGGGGGGGTAGGGGTGACTGAGGTGGATGGGGGAAATAGTTGAGAATTTGAAACAGTGTTAAAAATGAATGTTAAAAATTGATTTTTTCATGTAATTCAGAATTTTCAAAATGTTAAATAAAAAATTTAAAAAGAAAAATTGTTTCCTGAGAATAAGCAAAGCTTGTTCATAAGATTATGTTTGTGTCCTCAACCTTTATCACACTACTTCACAAATACTAATTTTTTCCAATTTAATCAATGATTAATTCCTGTCTAATGTAGTTATTAGAACTTCAAACTCCTCCATCCTGATCTGAAAGGCAAAATTGTATTTTATTACAAATATTGCAAATTATTCTTAAAATTTTTAGCAAAATGGTTTTAATTATTTGATATTGGAAGGAAGAATAAATAGATTGCTTTACAAATAAATTGAATTTACATGATCTCTCTTACCTGCAAAGTGGTCTAATTGCATTATTAGTCAGAACAGAATTGTAATTCTTTCAAAAGCACATAATTAACAAAATTTTTATCTATGCAACCTGCCTAAAGACATTTCTTTTTAAGGGCTATATTGTAAGATTACATATTTACCCTAAAGCAGAAGAATTAATGATTCTCAACTGAAAACATGAAAAATATTGTACTTACATAGGTACATGTATATTTATGTGAAAAAGCATATATACTAAAACTTTTATTAGAATATCTAAATTTTTACAAGCAAAATTGTTGTTACTTTTGTAGTGCATTTTGCTTTACATTAACTGATTTCAGATTTTCTGAGAACAATCTTATTATTATTTCTTTTAGTAAAATACTATTTCATCATAATTATGTACGACAATTTGTGGGCAACACCTCGATTTTAAATGACAACAGTAAAGGGCTGGTATCATATATTCTTTTAATTTTCATATATTCTTTTCCTTTTTGTTTTTTAATCACTTTTGGAATATAGATCTAGTAATGATATTGCTAGGTCAAAGGGGATGAAAGGATTTATAGTTCTTTGGGAATAGTTACAAATGATTTATGGAATGACTGAATACATTCACAATTCCAGTAACATTGCGATAATACCCACTTTTCATATAAACCCTCCATCACTTGTCATTTTCAATTTTTGTTCCATTAGTAAGTCTAATAGGTATGAGGAAATATTTCAGAATTACTTTAATTTGCATTTCTTCAGTTAATAGTGAGTTAGAACATTTTTCATATGGCAATAGAAAGTTTTGATTACTCCATTTGGAAAAATATATTCATATCTTTTAGTCATTTATCAATTGAAGAAAAGGTCTTACTCTTTAATAAATTTGACTCAGGTCTGTATATTTTTGAAAATTAGACTTCATCAGAGAAACTTGCTTCACAGTTACTATTGGTAACTTTATTTTCCTACATCTTATGTCTAACCTTGCTTATTCTACTGTCTCTCCTTTCAACTTTCCTCATAAGGATTTGTTTTTTACTACACCTCAGAACTTTGCTCCCTCATATTGCTTCTTTCACCTCTCTACTTTCCTTCCCCTCCTGATTTCCTATAGTATGAGAAAACTTTCTACTGAACTAATAAATAAAGAATTGATTTCATGAAAAAGTCCATAAAATAGATAAAATTTTGGTTAATCCGATTAAAACAAAAGCAAAGATGATAACTAAAAAGGAAAAGGGTAAACTAACCTTGAATGAGGAAATTAAAGAGATATTTGGAAGCTTCTTTGCTGAACTGTATGCCAATAAATGTGATAACCTGAATGAAATGGATGCAATTTAAAAAAAATACAAACTTCCCAGATTAAAAGAAGAGGATATAACACACTTAAATAACCCCATATCAGAAGAATGACCATAAGCAAAAGTATACTGGTCCAGTTGGATTTATAAGTGAATTCTACCAAGAATTTAAGGAACAATTAAATCCTATTCTACATAAACTATTTGAAAAAAAATAGGAGTTCGGCCAAATTCCTTATATGACACCAAAATGGTGGTGATACCTGAACCAGGATGAACAAAAACAGATAAAGCGAATCAGAGACCAATCACTCTAATGAACATTGATCCAAAATCATAAATAAAATTTTTGCAATAAGATTACAGGAAGTTATTACTAGAAAGATAACAACATGATCAGGTAGGGTTTACATCAGGTAGACAGAGTTGGTTAAATATTAGGAAAACAACATAATTGAATATAATAATAGAACAAACAACAGAAATTATATGATCATCTCAATAGATGCTAAAAAAAATCTTTGATAAGATACAACATTCATTCAATGAAAATACTAGAAAGTTTAGGAATAAATGGAGTTTTCCTTAAAAATAATAATTCTATCTAAAACATCATCAAATATTATATGTAATGGGTATAAACTGGAACCTTTCCAGTAAGATTGGGGTGAAACAAGGATGCCCATTATAACCAATACTATTCGATATATAATTTGAAATGTTAGCTTTAGCAAAGAGAAGAAAAAGAAATTGGAGGAATCAGAATTGGAAAAGAGGAAACAAAAAAACACTCTTTGCAGATGCTATGATGATATGACTTAGATATTCCAGTAAAATCATGTAAAAAACTCCTTGAAATAATTGATAAATTCATCAAAAGAGCAGGTTTATAAAATAAACCCACATAAATTATCATCATTTATGTATATATGTATACATATATACTTAATAAATATATATGTGTGTGTGTGTGTGTGTTTGTGTGTGTGTGTGTGTGTGTGTGTGTGTATGTGTGTGTGTGTGTGTGTGTGTGTGTGTGTGTGTAATAAAGCCCAAGAGGAAGATATAGAAAGAGAAATCCCATTTAAAGGAATTGTAGATAGCATTAAATACTTGAGAATCTATCTCCCAAGACAAAGCTAGAAACTGTGTGAATACAATTAAAAAACATTTCCCATCCAAATAAAGACAGATCTAAATAACTGGAAAAATGCTAATTGCTCATGGTTAGTTGCAGCTAATATAATAAAAATAACAATTCTACCCCCCAAAAAATTGCTTATTTAGTGCCATATCAATCAAACTACCAAATAACTGTTTTACCAAGCCAGAAAAAAAATAAAGACAAAATTCATTTGGAGCAATAAAAGGTCAAGAATAGCAAGGAAACTGATTTAAAAAAATGTGAAGGAAGATGACCTCTATCAGTTCTAAAACTATATGATAAAGCAGCAGTCATCAAAACTGCCTAGTACTGATTAAGAAACAGAATAATGCAGGGGATTAGGATAAATTTAAAATTAACAGTAGTAAATGGCTAAAATAATCTGTTTGACAAACCCAAAGGCATTAATTTCTAGGATAACAACTAATTATATGACAAAAATTGTTGGGAAAACTGGAAAATAGTATGGCAAAGACTAAGCAAAGAACCACATCTCACACCCTATATCAAAATAAGGTCAAAATGGGCGCAGGATTTAGACTTAAAAGGTGACACCATAGACAAGTTAATAGACTAAGAAATATTCTGTCTTTCATATCAATGGAAAGGGAACAAATTTATGACCAAATAAGAAAGAAAGCATATTATAAACTGGAAATTGAATGATTTTGACTAAATTAAGTTAAAATATTTTATCACTAATCAAATCAATGCTGCCAAAATTATAAGGAAAGCTGAAAACTGGGAAACAATCTTCACAACTAAGAATTCAGATAACGGTCTCATTTCTAAAAAATATGGAGAACTTCATTCAATTTATAAGGTTACAAGTCATTTCCCCAATTGATATATAGACAAAGTATATGAATAGACAGGTTTCAAAAGAATAAATTAAAGCTATGCACATTCATATGAAAAATGTGAGAAATCATTATCGTTTAGTAGAATGCAAATTAAAACAGCCATGAGTTATCATCTCATACCTTTCAGATTGCCTAAGATAACAAAAAATGGAAAATGGTCAATATTGCAGAGGTTGTGAGAGCAGTGGGACATTAATGCATTGCTGGTAGAGTTATGAACTGATCTAACGATTCTGGAGAGCAATATGGAACTATGCCCAAAGAATAATTAAACTCTTCATACCCTTTGACACAGCAATTCCAATTGTAGGCCTATATCCAGAAGAAATAATAAAAAAAATGGGAAAAGTGCTACATATTCCAAAATATTCATAGTAGCTCTTTTTGTAGTGGCAAAGAATTGGAAATTGAGGGGATACTCATTGATTGGGAAATGGCTAAACAAGTTTTGGTACAAAAATACTGTGGAATATTATTGTTCCATTAAAAAACCATAAATAGTCAGACTCTAGAGAAGAATGGAATGAATGACAGGACCTGATACTCAGTGAAGGGAGCATAACCAAGAGAACAATATATACATATACGTTAGCAATAATGTTGTGAGATTATTAACCCTATTGTATTCAGCTCCTCTCAACAGTTCAGAAAGCTAACCCTATTAGACTGGCTTTGGACAATGTTATCCCCGTCCAGAGGAAGAAAAACAAAACAAAATGAAAAACAACCTTTGGAATCTGATGAACTCTATATTCACTTTAAAAAAAATCTCTTAAGTATTTCTTTCCCTTAATCCTAATATTGAAAATGACTAAACTGTGAACATGTTTATTACAAATGTGTATATGCAATATTTTTTAATTAATGTTTATTAAAGATATTATTTGAGTTTTACAATTTTCCCCCCATCTTGCTTCCCTCCCCCCCCACCCCCCCACAGAAAGCACTCTGTCAGTCTTTACTTTGTTTCCATGCTGTACCTTGATCCAAATTGGGTGTGATGAGAGAGAAATCATATCCTTAAAGAAGAGAAGAGAAGTCTAAGAGGTGACAAGATCAGACAATAAGATACCTTTTTTTGTAAATTAAAGGGAATAGTCCTAGAACTTTGTTAAAACTCCACAGCTCCTTATCTGGATACAGCTGGCACTCTCCTTTGCAAACAGCCCAAAATTGTTCCTGATTGCTTCACTGATGGGATGAGCGAGTCCTTCAAGGTTGAACATCACTCCCATGTTGCTGTTAGAGTGTACAGTGCTTTTCTGGTTCTGCTCATCTCACTCAGCCTCAGTTCATGCAAATCCCTCCAGGCTTCCCTGAAATCCCATCCCTCCTGGTTTCTAATAGAACAATAGTATTCCATGACATATATATACCACAATTTGCTAAGCCATTCCCCAATTGAAGGACATTTACTTGATTTCCAATTCTTTGCCACCACAAACAGGGCTGCTATAAATATTTATGTACAAGTAATGTTTTTACCCTTTTTCATCATCTCTTCAGGGTATAGACCCAGTAGTGGTATTGCTGGGTGAAAGGGTATGCACATTTTTGTTGCCCTTTGGGCATAGTTCCAAATGGCTCTCCAGAAGGGTTGGATGAGTTCACAGCTCAACCAATAGTATAATAGTGTCCCAGATTTCCCACAACCCTTCCAACAATGATCATTATCCTTTCTGGTCATATTGGCCAATCTGAGCCATGTGAGGTGGTACCTCAGAGAAGCTTTAATTTACATTACTCTAATAATTAATGATTTAGAGCATTTTTTCATATGGCTATTGATTGCTTTGATTTCCTCATCTGTAAATTGCCTTTGCATATCCTTCGGCCATTTGTCAGTTGGGGAATAGCTTTTTGTTTTAAAAATATGACTCAGTTCTCTGTATATTTTAGAAATGAGTCCTTTGTCAGAATCATTAGTTGTAAAAATTGTTTCCCAATTTACTACATTTCTTTTGATCTTGGTTACATTGGTTTTATCTGTGCAAAAGCTTTTTAATTTAATGTAATCAAAATCATCTAATTGGTTTTTGGTGATGTTCTCCAACTCTTCCTTAGTCATAAACTGCTACCCTTTCCATAGATCTGACAGGTAAACTAATCTTTGATCTTCTAATTTGCTTATAGTATTGTTTTTTTATGTCTAAGTCCTGTAACCATTTGGATCTTATCTTGGTAAAGGGTGTGAGGTGTTGGTCTAATCTAAGTTTCTTCCATACTAACTTCCAATGATCCCAGCAGTTTTTATCAAAGAGGGAGTTTTTATCCCAATGGCTGGACTCTTTGGGTTTATCAAACAGCAGATTACAGTAATCATCTCCTGCTTTTACACCTAGTCTATTCCACTGGTCCACCACTCTATTTCTTAGCCAATAACAAACTGTTTTGATGACTGATGCTTTATAATATAATTTTAGTTCAGGTAGGGCTAAGCCAACTTCTTTTACACTTTTTTTTCATTAAGGTCCTGGAAATTCTTGACTTTTTATTTCTCCATATAAATTTACTTGCAATTTTTTCTAACTCATTAAAGTAAATTTTTGGAATTTTGATTGGTAGGGCACTAAACAGATAGTTTAGTTTTGGTAGAATTGTCATTTTTATTATATTAGCTCTACCTATCCATGAGCAGTTGATATTTTCCCAGTTATTTAAATCTGATTTAATTTGTGTTAGAAGTGTTTTATAATTGTTTTCAAAAAGATTGTGAGTCTGTCTTGGCAAATAGACTCCCAGGTATTTTATATTGTCTGAGGTTACTTTTAATGGGATTTCTCTTTCTAGCTCTTCCTTCTGTATCTTGCTAGACATATAAAGATAAGTTGAGGATTTATGAGGGTTTATTTTATAACCTGCAACTTTGCTAAAATTGTTTCCAGTAGTTTTTTGGATGATTTCTTGGGATTCTCTAGGTAGATCATAATGTCATCTGCAAAGAGTGAGAGTTTTCTCTCTTCCTTCCCAATTCTAATTCCTTCAATTTCTTTTTCTTCTCTAATTGCTGATGCTAACATTGAATAGTAGTGGTGATAATGGGCACCCCTGATCTTATTGGGAATGCCTCTAGCCTCTCCCCATTGAATATAATGCTTGTTGATGGTTTCGGATAGATACTGCTAATTATTTTAAGGAACAGTCCATTTATTCCTACACTCTCTAGTGTTTTTAATAAGAATGGATGCTGTATTTTGTCAAAAGCTTTTTCAGCCTCTATTGATATGATCATATGATTTCTGATTGGTTTGTTGTTGATATAATTGAGTATAATAACATTTTTCCTAATATTGAACCAACCTTGCATTCTTGGAATAAATACTACTTGAACATAATGTATTATCCTAGTGATGACTTGTTGTAATCGTTTTGCTAAGATTTTATTTAGGATTTTTGCATCTATATATCAGGCAAATAGGTCTATAATTTTCCTTCTCTGTTTTAACACTTACTGGTTTAGGTAACAGCACCATATTGGTTTCATAGAAAGAGTTAGGCAGAGTTCCATCTTTCCCTATTTTTCCAAAGAGTTTATATAGAATTGGAAACAATTGTTCCTTAAATGTTTGGTAGAATTCACTTGTGAATCCATCAAGCCCTGGAGATTTTTTTAGTGAATTCAACAATGGCTTGTTGAATTTCTTTTTCTGAGATAGGGTTGTTTAGGTATTTAATCTCTTCTTCATTTAACCTGGGCAACTTATATTTTTGTAAATAATCATCCATTTAACTTAGATTATCAAATTTATTGGCATAAAGTAGGGCAATATAATTTCAAATTATTACTTTAATTTCTTCCTCATTGGTGGTGAGTTCACCTTTTTCATTTATGATACTAGCAATTTGGTTTTCTTCTTTTTTTAATCAAATTGACCAGAGTTTTATCAAAATACCAACTTTTCATTTTATTTATTAATTCAATAGTTTTTTGTTTTCGATTTTGTTAATTTCTCCTTTAATTTTTAGAATTTCTAATTTATTATTTAATTGGGGATTTTTGATATGTTCTTTCTCTAATTTTTTTAGTTGGATGTTTAGTTCATTAATTTCCTCTTTCATCAATTAATTCATATAAGTATTTAGAGCTGTAATATATCCCCTGAGAGTTGCTTTGAATGAATCCCATAGGTTTTGGTATGTTGTTTCATTATTATCATTATCTAGGATAAAATGGTTAATTCTTTCTATAATTTGTTTTTTGTTCCATTCAATTTTTAAAATGAAGTTATTCAGTTTCCAATTTGTTCTGGGTCTATATCTCTTTGGCCCAGTATTGCATATGACTTTTATTGCATTGTGATCTGAGAAAGATGTATTCACTATTTCTGCCTTTCTGCAGTTGATCATTAGGTTTTTATGTCCTAGTACATGATCAATTTTTGTATAAGTTCCATGTACTGCAGAGAAAAAAGGAGTATTCCTTTCTTTCCCCATTCAGTTTCCTCCATAAGTCTACCATATCTAATTTTTCTAACGATCTATTTACCTCCTTAACTTCTTTCTTGTTTATTTTATGATTCGATTTATCTAGATATGATAGTGGGAGGTTGAGGTCTCCCACTAGTAGAGTTTTGCTGTCTATGTCTTCCTGTAGTTCTTTCCGCTTCTCCTCTAATAATTTGGGTGCTGTCACACTGGGTGCCTATCTATTCAATATTGAAATTACTTTATTGTCTATGGTACCTTTTAGGAGGATAAAGTTTCCTTCCTTATCTCTTTTAATGCTATCTATTTTTGCTGCTTATTTGTCTGAGATAAAGATTGCTACCCCTGCTTTGTTTTACTTCAGCTGAAGTAAAATATATTTTGCTCCAACCTTTTACCTTTACTCTATATGTATCTCTCTGCTTCAAAAGAGTTTCTTGTAAGCAGCATATTGTAGGATTCTGGTTTTTAATCCACTCTGCTATTTGCTTACATTTTAAGGGAGAGCTCATCCCATTCACATTCAAGGTTATGATTACTAATTCTTTATTGCCCTCCATGCTATCTTCCCTCCGTTTGTATTTTTCTCCCTTTCTCCCCCCTTTATCCATATTCCCCAGTATTTTGTTACTGAATACCACCCCTTTCAGTATGTTTGCCCCCCTATATCATACTCACCCCTTTCTTTCCCCTTTCTCCCTTTCCCTTTTTCCCTTTTCCCTTTCCTTCCTTTTGTTATTTCCCCTTTTTCCCCCCACTCCCCTTCCCTTTCTCCATTCCCCCCTCCCCTTTTCCCCTTTTAATATTTGAAAGGTTGGATGTTTTATAAGTTAACTGAGTACGTGTAGGTTGACTTTAATCCAAGTCTGGTGAGAAGAAGAATCAGGTGTTTCTACTCTGCTCTCTTCTTCCCCTCTATTACTATAAATTTTTTTGTACCTCTTAGTGTAATGAGATTTACCCCATTCACTCCCCTCCCTCCTCCAGTCTCTTTCCTGTCCCCCTTTTTAAGGAGGTAGTGTTTTTCAGATCAGTCTATCTAAGTCATAGAAAATTCTGAATGTCTGTCCCTTCTAATTCAGTATTTTCTATCGAATAGAGTCAAAATTCCTGAGAGTTATTAGGGTCTTTCTCTAAGTGGGGTTAAAGCCAGTTACATCTCTTTTGATAACAGTCTCATGGATAGGTCATGAATGTCCATCATTTCTGGCTAGTTATATTCTCTCTGTTAGAGTTACAGTTCTTAAGATTTATGAGAATATTTATTCCCCCATGCTAGGATATAGCCATTTTCAACTTACTGGATTGCATTTTTTTTCCTTTTACCGCCACTATTTTTTTTTTTACCTTTTCATGTGTCTCTTGAACCTCCTGTTTGATGTCCAAATTTTCTGTTTAGCTCTGGTCTTTTTACCATAAATTTTTGGAATTCTTCCATTTTGTTAAATGTCCATCTTTTCCCCTGGAATAGAAGTCTCAGCTTTGCGGGAAAGTAGATTCTTGGCTGCATTCCAAGCTCCCATGCTCTTCGAAATATCTCATTCCAGGCCCTTCGATACCTTAATGTTGATGCCGCCAGGTTCTGCGTGATCCTTACTGTGGCTCATTGATATTTAAATTGTTTCTTTCTGGCTGCTTGCAGGATATTCTCTTTTATCTGATCGTTCTGGAGTTTGGCCACAACATTCCTTGGTGTTTTCAGTTTAGGATCTTTTTTTGGTGGGGATCAATGTACTCTTTCAATAACTACTATTGCCCTACAGTTCCATGATATCAGGGCAGTTTTCCATCACTAGATCCTGTATTATTAAGTCCAGGCTTTTTTTCTCTTTAACGTTTTCAGGAAGTCCTGTAATTTTCAGGTTGCCCCTCCTCAATCTATTCTCGAGGTCAGTGGTTTTGTTGATGAGGTATTTTACATTTGCTTCTATTTTTTTCTATTTTTTGATTTTGTTTAACTGACTCTTGCTGTCTCATGGAGTCATTAGTTTCTGTAGACTCCATTCTTTTTGGGAGGAGGAGTTTTCTTCATTAACCTTTTGCAACTCCTTTTTCAATTGGTCAATTCTACTTTTGAAAGAGCTTATCATCTGACCAATTGAGGTTTTGACAGAATTAATTTCTTTTTGCATTTGCCCATTTGAAGATCTGAGAGATTTATTCTCATTTTGTATTTGTCCAATTGTACTTTCTAAGATTTTGTTTTCTTGTTGCAATGTATTAATTGTCTCCCCCAAATTTTCCAGTTCATTTTTAAACTGCTTCCTTATTTCCTCAAGGAAGTCTTTCTGTGCTGAAGACCAGATTGCATTCTCCTCAGAGGTTCCAGGTCTCTCTGAGTTAGGGTCTTTCCCTTCCAAGAATTTTTCTATGGAACCACCTTTCCACTGACTGTTCTTCATTTTGCTAAGACCTGAGTTGGGGAGGGGCTGGTTCACAGGGGCTTGGGATCGCTAAAGACTTTATTCACTGAGTGCAGTTTCTCTGGCTGGCCAGTAGGAGGTGTTGGTTGCTTTCTCTGGAGTGTCTGTGACCTTGGTTGAGGCCTTCTCCCTTTCCCTGAAGGGAGGAGCTGGAGCTATTGAATTCTTTTGTCTTCAATCAATGTGGGCTTTAACCTGGCCTGAGGTCATTCCTCAGCTGGGCTTGTTCTTCTGCTCACACACCTGGGTCTGAGGCAGAAGTAGTTTGCATTTGTTTGTTAGGGAAGAAGTCTGAGTTGTAATGGGACTCAGGCCAGAGGAGCCCAGGGATGTTGTCTGCAGCTCTCCTGCTCCAGAACTCTCCCCCCAGCCCTGTCCGGGATCTCCCTGGGGACAGCTTCAACACCAGCACCTCCACTCCCCTGCAGACTCACACCCCTGCAGTGCAGCCCCACCTCTGATCCAGCAGGTCTGGCTCTCGGGCCTTGAGACTCCTGGTTTCAATTAACTGTTAATCTGGTTGATCCAGGGCTGATTCTCATTCTGAACCCAGACTCACCTGCCTGAATTTGGCCCAAGCTGCTGCAGGAGACAAATCTCAAGGTAGATGTTCTTTCTCCTGGCTTTTCTTTCTGGGTTTTGTGGGTTGGATTTCTTTTAAGAGCTTTGTTTCATGTGATAGATGGGGAACAGATCAGTAGACTTTAGAACTGTGCCTGTCTTCTCTCCGCCATCTTGGCCCGGAAGTCTCGTGTATGTGCAATATTAACCTGACTGTTATTGAGGTGAGGTGGGTGAGAAAGGAGGGTTGAAGAAAATTTTGTAACTTAAAAATATACATATGCATATGAATGAATGTTGAAAATATCAAAGTATATAGGAAATAGGAAAGTCAGGAATCAAACAGAGGGAGCACCAACAAATGTAAAGAGTTATTGTTTGATATGAAAATCCTAATCCATTACTGAATAGTTGGTATTTGTTAAGGCATTATATTTTGTCAGAGGATAAGATCATCCAGAGTAGAGAGAACTGCTCTTATGTCAAGTTCAGCCTGCTTGTTCAAGACTAGTTATGGGAAATGGGGTTCCTCCTGTTCACTTGACAAATTGAAGGGAAGCATGGTTGGAGTTTTCTTGAGAGACTTAAAGGAAAAGTGAGATCCCCAGGCCTACACAATTCCTTTGTTCCTCTAGTACTTTTGCTTGTTCTTTGGCAGGAGGAGCAAAGTCACTGGTGAAGACATTATGGAGGAATTGGCTAGATGTTGACTACTATTTGAGCAATTTTGGGTTAGAGGTCAGTTATGACTAAAAGACCTAAGCTTTGGTGACCCTTGAACTGAACGTTTTCCGCTGAACTGCATGCTTTGTGGTTTCACTTGTTGATAGCCCTGTACCAGAAGTTCTTGGCCTGAGTTACATCCTGCTAGATTACATCCTGCCCAGAACAGAGTTATATCATTGTTTTTATCCTGTATGCTAATTTTGTGGTTTTCTGCCATAAGACCTATTTGCTACGTTCATTAAACAGCTCTGCTAGTTGTCCTACTAGATGTCCTACTTCTCTCCTGAGCTGAATAGATCCCCTGGTAGACCAGGAGCTCAACAGCTAGAGTAGAGAGAGGTAACCACTGTGTAGCTAATTTAACAAAGGTTTTTGTTTGGGTTTATTTGAGGGGGGGGCTCTAAATTTTATTTTTATTTTCCCTGGTTACATTTCAAATGAAGTTTAGACATTCACTTTTGAAATTTTGACCTGAATTCTCTCCCTTCTTCATACCCTCTCCCTCATTTAGACAGCACATTATTTGATAGAAGTTAAAAATGTGTAGCCATGCAAAACATTTCCAGAAGTCATGATGTGAAAATAAATAATTCCCTCCAAAAATAAAGATACATCAAGAACAATAAAGTAGAAAAAAAGATTCCTCAATCTGCATTCAGACACCATCAACTTTATTCTTTGGGGAGTTGAATTGGGTCACAGCATTGCTAAGGAAGGGTGCCAGTCACTGCTATTCATTTTACAGTATTGCTATTACTTTACATATAGTATATTCCCTATTCCAGGTATTGTTTTCTTTCCAGATTTTACTGAGAGCATCCTGTTCATCATTTCTTAGAGCAGAATAACATTCCAACATAATCACATACCACAATTTTGTTGGTCATTCTCCAACTGATGGGCATTCTCTCAGTTTCCAATTCTTTGCCACAAGAAAAGAGCTGCTATAAATAACCTTATAAAAAAATAAAACTTATGAAAAATAAAAATTCCTTCCTATTTTTTCATCTCTTCTGGAATATAGATGTGATAGTGTCATTGTTAGTTAAAAGAGTAACCATGGTTTTATAGCCCTTTGGGCGTAGTTCCAAATTGCTCTACAGAATTGTTAAATCATTTTACAGCTCCTCCATCAGTGCATTAATGTTTTATTTTCCCTACATCCCCTCCAACATTTCTCAATTTTTTCTTTCTGTCCTATTAGCCCAATTCAATAGGTGGTGTCTCAGAAATGTTCTAATTTGCATTTCTCTGATTAATAGTGAGTTAGAACATTTTTTAAAAAAGTTCTTAAATAGCATTGATAATTTCATCTGAAAACTGTTGATACCTTTAGATCATTTATTCATTGGGAAATTGTTCTTATATTTCATAAATTGAATTCAGTTCTCTATGTTTGAGAAATGAGGGTGTTTATCAGAAATTTATTATAATATTTTTCATTATTCCATAGCAAATTGACTATTGCTACTTGTATTTCCCTCCCTCCTGTTCCCCCAAAACCATTTTATCCTATTCTCTGTTTCCTTTCACTCTGTCCCTCCTCAAGTGTTTTGCATCTGACAACCACTTCCCATAATCGTGCTTCCCTTCTATCACTCTCACCCCATTTCTCCCATCTCCTTCCTCTCCTATTTTCCTCTAAGGCAAAATAGATTTCTATACTCAATTGAGTGTGTATTTAATTCCCTCTTTGAGCCAATTTCAATGAAAGCCTTCAATGAAGGCTCATTCCTCCTCAATTCCCTCCACCCTCTACTGCAAAAAAAAAAAAAAATTCTTATCTATTTTATGTGAAATATTTTATTCTGTTATCCTTCTCCCTTTGTCTTTCTCTGAGTATATTCCTCTCTCACTTCTTGACTACATCTTTTTTAGCATATTATTCCTTCATATTCACTCCCACCTATGACTTGTCTAAATATACTCCTAATTTCCCTAATAAATGAGAAAGTTCATATGAGTTATCATATGAATCATATCATCTTCCATGCAGAAGTATAAGCAGTTCAACATCATTAACTTTCTTATGATTGGCCTTTCTATTTACCTTTTAATTCTTCACCTGAGTATCATATTTATTTTAAGATCAAATTGTCTGTTCCATCCTAGACGTTTCATCAGGAAAGTTTGAAATTCCTCTATTTCATTAAATGTTCATCTTTTCCCCTGAAAGAGTATGAGAATTTTGTTGGATGATTGATTCTTCATTGAAATCCAAACTCTTTTTGCCTTCTGGAATATTATATTTCCTATGATCTCTTAATGTGGGAGTTGCCAAATTTCTGTTACCTTGACTGTGACTCCATGATAATTGAACTGTTTCTACTGGACTGCTTGCAATATTTTCTCCTTGACCCAGGAGTAGTGAAATTTATATATAATATTCTTGGCAATTTTCATTTGGGGATCTCTTTCAGAAAATGATTTATGGATTCTTCCTATTTTTATTTTACCCTCTACTTCTAGAATATCAGGGAACTTTTCCTTGATAATTTCTTGAAAGATGATATCTAGGATCTTTTATAGTCAGACAGTCCAATAATTTTTAAATTATTTCTCTTGGATCTATTTTCCAATTCAGTTGCTTTTCCAGTGTGATATTTTACATTTTCATCTAGTTTTGTATTCTTTTCATTTTGTTTTATTGTTTCTTGACCTCTCACAAAGTCATCAATTTCCTTTTGCTCAGTTCTATATTTTAAGGAATAATTTTCTTCAATGGGATTTTGTATTTCCTTTTCCATTTGGCCAATTTGGATTTCCCCCCGCCCCAAGCATTCTTCTCCTCATAGGTTTTATTTTATCTCTTTGTCCATGAGATGTTATTTTCCTTCAGCATTTTTGGTATCTCCTTCACCAAATTATTGCCTTAGTTTTAATGATTTTCTGGCATCACTATCATTTCTCTTCCCAATTTTTCCTCTACCTTCCTTACTTGATTTTCAAAATCCTTTTGGGGCCCTTCCAAGATCTGACACAAATTCATATTTTTCTTGGAGGGTTTGGATATAGAAATCTTGACTTTTTTCCTTCTCCTGAATGTGGGGTTGTTCTATTCTATCACCATAGTACCTAAGGTAGGATTTCTTTCTTCTTTTTTTGTTCATTTTGCCAGTCTATGACTTGATTTTACCTCTTTGTTAATGGTAGAGTTCTATGCACTGTTCTAAATTTTTGGAGGGATTTTTTGCAACTGCTTTCTGTGATACTTTTAGAGACATGAAAATTTTCAGTGCTTCCAAGGTGGTATGATCTAAGGAGAGGTGTTTATTACTCTCTAACCTGTGTTTTAGTGTGAAGGTAATCACAAGCACTCCTTTCTGTCCTGGAATTGTAAGGAAGATCCCTTCTCACTAGGGCAACAAGATCTGTTGTACTACTGCTCCTTTTCTTCCTGCAAATGTGACCTACATCAGTGTAGGGGCAAAGCAATCAAATCTTGCCTCAGTGATAGACAAGAGATCTCTGTAATCTCCTTCTGACCACCTTATTGTCTGTGGACAAAGAGCTCTGAAGCAGCAAACTCAATTGATTCACTGGCTACAAAGGACTACTCCTGATTCACTAGGGCCAGATCTATGTTGCTGATGCCTGCATTAAACTATGTTCCACTCTCACCTTTGTGTAGCAGACTTTTCCTACTGACCTTCCAAATCGTCCTTAGCAATTCCCAGGCTGAGAGATCTGGAAACCACCACTGTTGCCACTGACCCAGTTTATTCCTAGATTGCAGAGGCTGGTTTGCTCCAGCACAGTCTGTGTTGACATGTTATCCTCTCACCAAAGTGCAACAAAACCTGGCCCTGGATCGTCCAACTGGTCTTGTGCAGGATAATTGTTTCACTCAGTATTTTTGTTGATTCTGTTGCTCTAGAATTTGTTTTGAGTCTTTATTCAAAGATATGTGGAGTGGTTTGAGGGAGAAATCAAATGAGTTCCTGCTTTTATTCTGTCATCTTGGCTCTGCCAAAAATGCTTTTGTGTGATTAGGTACCAGGAGGAAGTTTGGCACAATGATGTTTCCTCATGATATTAATTCTGGTTCTCAGTCAACTTGAGTGTTGATTATATTGCCACTGTTGTTTTTAAACAAACATTTGACCACTCTATAGTGGGCTTGGTTCTAGTTCAAAACAAACCCTCCCAAATTACCACACCTCTAAGTACTTGGCAAAAATATTATCAGTTTTTAACTGATGAGAAATCAGCTATACCTTCTTATGGACTTTATCAGAATCCAGGATTGCCAGGCATAGCCTGTAATTGTTATATCTACATATGCTGCCTATTTAAAGGTAGTATAGTCTAGAGTGAGTTTAAGTCACATGACCAGAAAATAGAAAATATATATTTTTATTTATAGACAACAAAATTCTGTTAAACAATTTTGTTATCTATAAAAAGACAACTCAAGAGATCCTTTCTTCTTTCATTTGCTACTCTTTTTAACAAAACTCTTGGTTAGATCCCAAGCTTTATAAGTATGGATTTTAATATCTATTTTCCTCCAAGACCTAGATCCATCTCTTAAATCCCCACTAAGTTTATAGTGTCTGACTTTATTATCAGAGAAGTTCATAACATCAGGAAGGTGATGCCATAACAAAAATATGAATTGTATTTGAGAGAGTGGCTGTTGTACAAAGTCACTAGCCTCACACTTTCTCCTCTAGAGCCATCTGGATCCAATGGTCAGATATAAATCAGCACACCTGGAGATGTCCTTGGATGGTAATCCAAATAGCAGTTAATGATCAAGTGACTTGCACAAGGACACGCAGCTTTAAAGTGTCAAGTGTCTGAGGCTGGATTTGAACCCAGGCCCTCTTTACTCCAGGCCACTTAGCTTCCCTGATACTCTATTTACCTTACAAATCTATTCCATTAGAAAATTGCTTGTCAGTTTCCCTAAGATTAAATGGAGAAAAATAATCAAACTTCAAAGGAAAAATTTATTACAAGTCAATATATAATCTTATTAGAATACTTTGTATTCATCCTTTGCTAACTCATCATACCTGGAATCTATTTGCTCCATACTTCATCTAACAACCTTCTTCAACAGAAAAACTTTTCCTTATCTAAGCCTTCCCAATTTGTCTTTGTATCTGCTTTGGATACTGTTATGCATTCATTTTATCTTCATAATTTATATATTTTATGTGTATTATTGCAATCCCTAAAAGTGACTGCAAATGTCTTTCAAGCATTTTCATTTGTATTTAGAATCCTTTTATCCTGCTTCCAAATGATCTGCCTGCCTTATTGCTAACTACCTTATTGCTGACTAATTTATATTTACTATAAGTATATATATATATATATATATATATATATATATATATATATATATATATATTTGTATGCTACTTGTCTTTTTTAGAATATAAGTTCTTTGGAAATAGGAATCATTTCTTTGTAGTTTTATCCCCAGTGTCTGTTTCATAATAGGAACTCAATAACTGCTTGTTGATTGACTGATAACAATGGTATGGTAATGAAGTAGTTTTTGGCTAAGATGTGTTACAATCCCCATTGAATCTCTAATGGCTAAACATTATTTAGAATGAATGAGAAAGTACACTAAATATTTGAGTATAGTAAGACACTAAATAAGTGGGTGCAAAAAATGAGGTTGAAGGAGTGAAACTAAATAGTGGGAAAATTTATAAAATGGGGGGGGGAGAGAGAGAGAGAGAGAGAGAGAGAGAGAGAGAGAGAGAGAGAGAGAAAGTAGAAACGAGCAGATGTATATCATGAAGGATCTTTTTAGACCATTGACCAACCAATCTTTGGAATATTAAGTTCATGGGTAGCTACTCTCTAGACCTAGGAAAAGTCTTTGAAAAGGAAAGGCAAAGAATACTATCTGAGTGAATTGTTATTAGCTTAGATTTTACACAATTTGTCCTAGATTTTGTATTCAGTATTATTCTGGGGCCAAATCAAGGAAGCTGATAAATTTTCAGTGTGAGCATTTATCCCTCAGAAATTTACAAATTTGAGAGAGGGGCTCAGGAATTTATTAATTTTACTGATTATTAAAACTTAAAAAAGTGATGGGGAAATATTAATGATGTAGATTAAAATTGAGATTGTGTGATGCACACTTTTTTATGTAGAGCTGGTTGTTAAAAATTTATCCCCTTTATCACCCACTGTCAATATCTTTTGAGAATTTTTAGTAAAGTTACAATTAACAATAATACTGTAGCCTTAGACAATGTACATTCTAAGGTAAATATAAAACATGAGGGCTCTCAAGGCTAATTCAAAAGGAAAGAACTTTGGAGTCATAATCAGAAGATCTTTGAATGTAAGTTTTGCTTTTCCTGTATGATTTTGAACAAGTCTCAGTCTCCTTAGCTAAAAAATGATGACCAGGTGATTGCTAATCCTCTCTTCAGCTCTAAAATCCTATGACTACTGGGGAAGCATTTTTAGTGAATTCATATGAAATAACTAAATAAAAAAATATACCCCATGCTGTTCATTCTCTCTCTCTCTCTCTCTCTCTCTCTCTCTCTCTCTCTCTCTCTCTCTCTCTCTCTGTCTCTCTCCTATATATATATATATATATATATATATATATGCACATGCATACACACGTATATAATATATATTTCTTCTATATAAAGCTAATTCTAGTTTCACCAGCCAGTTCTTAGCTGATAGTAGATACTACTGCCAAAATGACAAAAATGTATTTATTTCCCATTACATTTATTCAGATAAAAGTCTTACCATATAAGCTTTGTAATTACAATTTCAGTACATCAGTCATACTGGTGGAAGGGTGAATTATATAGCTTTATAATATAAAAGGGATGACAAAAATGTTTTTATGCTATTATTGAGAACAATTATGTTCTCATACTTTCTAATGAATCACTTCATATTCAAAAAGTGATACATTAATATTTGATGATACTGCTACTGTAATAAAGTGGCAAAATGTCAATAATTAAATCATGCTTAGAAAACCTGGTGGTATCATTCATAACAGTTGGTTAAAGAGACAATTAACACTTTTTAACAAATTGCTTAGGTAATATAAGAAGTGTCAATTATAATCAATTGATTCCATATTTCTGTAAGAATAGTTTCAAGTAGTAAAAATGAAAAAAATGAAAGATTGACAATATTACTGATTCTTATTTACCACAATGAAAGAGACTCAAATAGTCAATTTTGTATTGTGTTTGTGTATGTGTTAGTGAGAAGAAAAAGAGATGTTTTATTGTTTTATTCAAGAAATATATTCAAGTTCCAACCTTCATTTCCTCTTCAATCATTCAATGGACTTCTGGTATTCCTCCCAATAACAAAAATGACAATGTCTCTATGTCCTCTGATTCATTGTAATTCTTCTCCAAAGTATCTCACAAATTCATAAGAAAGAATCACTCAGTGTACTGGCAACCTTACTTTAGATTTTGAATTTTCTTTGGTATTCACTAAAATTCTTTATTCACTTTAATCACTCTTATCTCTTTAGTTGCTCACTTTCAATTCTGTCCATGAATATTTGACAAAATTCTTCATTTATCTCCACGTTAACTGAACAATTTCTCTTTTTTGTTAATAGTTTCCTTTATGAATAGGGAGCTGGTCTTGGAGTCATGAAGCCCTTGATTCAATTACTGACTTGAATTTATAAACTCTTCTTTTTTTCTGAATGTTCCTTTAACAGGTGAGGCAACTTATATCACTCAGTCACTCAAATTAAAAGCACAGAATTATTCTTGATTACAGACTCTTCAACTTCATATAGCTTATCACTTTCCAAGTTTTATTGATTTTATTACTTTTAAATATCTTCTAGAGGTAGCTAGATGGTGCAGTGGATAGACTAACAAGACTAAAGTCAGTTGTTCATCCCAGTTCCTTAAATATAAAATGAACTGGAGAAAGAAATCATTCCTGTGTTTTTGCCTAGAAAATCACAAATGGGATCACAAAGATTCATAGACAACAGCAACAACAAAACTACATTTTGAAATTAGAAAAATTTTTGAAAATATTTTGAGGAGTCAAATAAGTAGCATGGTGGAGAGAATGCCAAGACTGAAGTCAGATGAACTTCTAGAATAATAATCTCACACGCTTATAGCTATGTGACCTTGGGCAAGTCACTTAACTCTTTTTACCTCAGCTTCTTCATCCATAAAAATGAACTAGAGAAAAAAATAGAAAACCATTCCAGTATAATTACCAAAAACACTACTAATAAAGAGGTAAGGAAGATTTGGACACAACTGAAACTACTAAAAAAATCTTTTTCATCTGTCATTCATTATCAATTCATAAAGTCATAGTTTTAGTTCAAACTCATTTCAACTCAAGCCTAGAATATTACAATAGCTTCATAATGGGTCTCCTTGCTGATCCTTCTCTATTACATCCTCAGTACAATTGCAAAAGAAGGATTTATAAAATAAAGGTGTTGCTATACTACTTCCCAATTAATAAACTCCAATGCAAACATCAATTGAAGAATTAAGTACAAACTCTTTGTATGGCATTTAAAATCCTTCTTAATATGACATATATCATTTTAGCTTTATTTCCCTTTTTTTCCTGCATATTCTTCACAATCCAACCAAACTGACCTTTTTGTGATTCCAATTTATATATATATATATATATATATATATTTATATTTATAATTGTATATTATATATCTTCCATTATATATATATATATATGTATGTATGTATGTGTGTACGTGTGTGCTTTTGAAATATCCATCACCCATATCCAGAATGCAGTCCCTCCTTAGCTCCACTTCTTAGTATAACTTTTTTTGTTTTTTTCCATCATTTCACTTCTGTCCAACTCTTTGTGATCCTATTTGGGGATTTCTCGGCAAAAATACTATAATAGTTTGTTATTTTCTTCTCCAGCTGATTTTTATAAACTGAGAATGTTGGGACAGGCAGGATTAATTGACAGGGACAAATAGCTACTAAATGTGAGGTCAGAAATCAGAAGTCAGAAGTCAATTTTGAATTTAGGAAAACAACTAGGTCTCTTTTAACTCCATTAGTGGTTTCTTGGTAAAGATACTAGAGTGGTTTGCCATTACCTTGTTCAGTTTTACAAATGAAGAAACTAAAGGTTGCAAAGTTATGAATTACCCAGGTATATACATCTTATAAGTGTTCATGTCTGGATTTGAACTCACATCTTCCGAACTCCTGGGCTGGTGGCAGTTATTCATTGTGCCATTTAGTTACCTAGTTACCCCATTGTATATCTTAAAATTCTTTAAAGGGAATCAGTAAAACCATTAATTTATGTGATATATAAGGAAGTGTAAGTCATAGAACTTATTATTCTAGAAGTTCATCTTATTAATGAAATTAAAAATCTAAAATGTCACCTCTTCCAAAGAAATTATATATATATATATATATATATATATATATATATATATATATATTAAGCATTATGTAACTTAGTAAATACTATATCAACTCTTTCTATTAAATTCTAGTCCCAGCACATTGGCATTTGAACTGTCTAAGGTCCATATACAAAAAGAATAATTCTATTCATCTTTCAATATAACTGCATAATGCTTGGGATTCACAACATTCTTGAGTGTAGATCAAAGATCATTAAAATGCAATCAGGAAATATTTAACAAAACAAAAATAATAAAATAAAATATAGCTGCTATTTCAATTTAAATCTAAATAAATATACAGCCAGAAGTAAACCTTATGTAAGAATTAGTGGTTACCATTTCAATTTGACTTTGATATCATAGCTCTAAACCATAGGAAGTTTGAATTAATTTGCTTAGCTTGATTTTCCTGTAGTGAGATGCCAAAGTCTTTTGTGAGATTATAGATTCAATGTAGGAGACCCTGAAGTATACATGACTTTATAAATCATCAAAATATAATCCAGAGGTAGAAAAATTACCCCCCATAGTGTTGGACAGTTGTCATTAAGATGGCAAATGGAGTTGATAAGCATATAGATCCCTATTCTATGTTTTTTATTTTCTAGGTTGTTAATTAAAGTTATTTCTCTGTTTATATCTCTATAGAAACAATTTATAATTTTCACATATGTTTGATAGATCCTTTTTTGGAGAAGAGACATTGAGTCTTTTGCTCTACCAATTTTTTTGATAAAAAAATAAGCACAATGGTATTTTATATTTTCTCCGTCCATCAGTCAATTGTGGAACATTAAAAATTGGCATACTAGAGAATATTGTTTACAAAAACCTGCACATTCACTTTCTATGACTTCAAAGATATTTTATATGCAGTTTTAATTACTTTCCTAAAAAACTTGGAAGTGATATAAAAATAAATATTTGGCGTTAATATTAACTTGGTCTCTTTTTTGGTTGTTGTTAAAATAAGGTCTGAGATTTTGGGGGGTAAGGTTGTGATATTAGGATCTCTAAACTTCTATAGGAGAAAAGTAATTCATTCAAAAATGAAAAAATCAGAAATGACCAAATGCAGAAAAGATATTAATAATATGAAACATGGAAATGAAAACAATTCCAAGGTTTCATTTAATGGTGATCAACTTGGCAGATATAATAAAAGATCGACATAGTTACTTTTGAACTACTTTGGAAAAAAAGCAAATCATTATACTTTTGATAAACTTATGAAATGGTCTAAATATATTAGAAAACTTTAGAATTATACTAAAAGTACCTAAAATAGCTATATACTTTGATGTCAGAATATCACTGCTAATCATATATTTAAAAATAGAAATGAAGGTCCTCTTGTAGTAATAAACATCTAAAAAAATACGTAGCTATTGGTTAGGCTAAGGAAACTATAAAATATGAATTTCATGAGCTGTTCAAGTATAATAAAATAAAGAAAAATAAGAATTCAGAAAAAATGGGAAGACTTGAGAACTGATACATAATGTAATGTATATTACCAGGAAAGTGACAATTTATAAAAGTTAAAAAGAACAAAACAAATCTAAATGCTTTGCAATTTTAATGACCAAACTTGACCCTCTCTCCCTCCATTTATTCAAGAGGTGAATGAGTGGGAGAGATAGAGAGGAAAGTATAGGTTATTATATGTGAACTCCTTGTTCACATTTTTTTGCATTGTTTTGTAGGTTTATGAGTGTTTTTGTTTGTATCCCAATGCTTAGCATAATATGAGACACAGAATAAACATTTAAAATAAGTCTTGTGAGAGCAAAGTGATGTTGCACCAGGAGTCAGGAAGACATCATGAAAATACATATACTTACACATAATACCTGTGTAAGCCTGGGCAAATCATTTAACCTCTCAACACCTCAGTTTATACATGTAGTCAATGGGAATAAGAATAATCAAAATTGTTGTGAAGATAATGTGATTAAACTATGCATGGAACTTTGAAAACCTTAAAACAAAATATAAATGTTAGCTGTTTTTTTTTCAAAATTCTTAAGTTGATGTGCTGGTTGTTTTTGCTATTTGCTGCACTTTTTCTTTCTTAAATATTTGTTAAAATACCAGTATACTTGAGAGTGATATATATTTGGAAATGAAAATGGCATAAAAATAAAAGTCATCAATAAAATTAAATAAAATTAATACAGCTCTTTTTGATTCACAAGAAGTTAGCTAGTTGATATAATGATAATATTTAGTCCAAAGGGAGAGACACTACTGCTTTCATCTCTCCTCAGATTGTTAATTACTGTATTGCAAAATTTAATAATTTAGGATTAAAATAAAACAACAAAATATAAATTAGACATGAAGGTTAGACGTTAGGATTTACCACTAAACATTGACATCTATTCAAGGTGACTACCTCATCAGAAAGAGAAGGGAGTATTTATACATAAGCAAGGATAAGGGAATCATTATACCTCCTTGGAGGCATGTCTATTAGTTGCACAATATTAGGTTGCACAATTGCTCATCAAAGAATATCATCCTTTTCCAGTGTTATCTGGTCTAAATGAGGATGCATTGTTATCTCTTCCTCAATTAACGTATAATGAGGGCAGGCCAAATTTTCAGGCTTTTTTAATCATTTGTCTTCCTGAGTTTGTAATGAACATATAGGGGAATAAAATTTCATTTCTTACAACAAAAAGAAATCAAAGTTTTTATCAGGACAATAGGTTTGAAATACTTACTAAACTTTCTTAAGATCTATATAATTTATTTGTTATATTATTTTGAATTATTCCAAAACTAGTTCTTCCGTAACATTCATGTATCTATAGTTTATATACTTTTCAGGTTTTACAAAGTTCAAACAGACACACACACACACACACACACACACACAAACACAAAACATCTTCATGATTGAGTAACCTGTAGCAGCAGTTTATTAAGAAACTAAAAAATACATATTATTCCTCCAGGAAATTAGATTATCTAGTTTCAAAACAAACCAGATATCAACTTCTTTATAGAGCAGGAAGTTGGGTTTCTCTCTCTCTCTCCCTCTCTGTGTGAGAATACATATTTTATTTAATATAAAGAAAATAATAGATAGGATTTTAAGAATGCTTTCATTTGCAACCCCAAGGGTCTGATTCTTAATCACCTTACATTTCCGAATGTGTTAAAGTTGGACAACTTTTATTATCCTTAAGGCTGCAGTATCAGTGAACCTTGGAATTGAATTAAATACCGTGACCTTTATATATATGGTATTCCAAAACAATTGTCTTTAATATACACATTTAAGATCCTCTGAGGAACTTTTTATCCACAAAAGAGGATTATGCTATGTTTCAAATTGTTTTAGTTTTCAGTTTAGTTTAAAGAACATGCAATTATTTGAAAATTAATAATCCATGCATGGGAACTTTCTATTAACCAGAATATTACTAAACCTGAACATTTCATTATAAAGTGTATTCTGTTACTTTACTTTCATTATAAAGTGTATTCTGTTACTTTGTCTTCTTACCAAGTCTTCCTATAGAGATAACAAATAAAATGTCTTCTTTATCATAATGAATTAGTTGCACATTTATCGGATATCTTTGTAGTTGTCTCTTTGACATTATAAGGCAAGTCAACCAGTTATGTGATTTAATCACTAATAGTCAAAACAATTAGATATAATGCCTATAAATATAATATTGTCTCATAGTCACAAAGTTTGGGTTTTTTGTCTGCATGATCTTGTATACATGACTAGTGAACAGTTTTGGAATAAAGATATATATTACTCTGTAGGATTTCTCTCATACTGCCTTTTTTCACTATAAATTAAAAATATATAATTTCAGAATCTATTTTTGAACAGAAAAAGCTATGTTATGAATTCCACACAGCTATACTTGTAGGAAACACCAGTTGCTGACATGATTTTCCTCTCAGGGAATAACATTTCCCCATGGAGAAACTAGCTCAATTACACTGTAAAGAAACCATTTGTACATATCTTTTTTTTCTTTTTAAATGAGTAGATGCAATAAATGCCTTTAAATTATTCTTTAATAGCCTCGTTATTTTAAAATTTTTATAATATTAAAAGTTTATAGACTATTAGAGTTGCAAAATTAAAGATCTGTTATAATGAAAAAAAATTCTATTAAATCTTCTTATGGAAAGTGAGAAACTTGATATAAGAAACTTATTTGACAAGAGACCTGGAGTAACAAATTCTGCATTGGATAGAACATAAAAAAGAGACTGGAAACAGACAGAAAGGACCGAGTAATTGATGGTAAAGAGAAAAAAGGAGATTCAGTGAAATAATAGGCAGCCAGTGAATGGAGGAAGCAAATATTGGTTTAGTTTGGGTTTCTCATTTCAGAAGGAAGTCATTCCATTCCTTATATATACTTCTAGGTTGTTAAATATCCTGTGTTTGCATTTATGTCTATCACCCTTCCTGAAATGTTACAATACGCAAGAGACAGCAAGGATATTTGTCAAGGAGGTCTAGCCCTAGGCAAAACTGCAAAACAGGTGAAATTTATCTTCTACCCTCTACCCTCATTTTATAGCATCCTGAACCTTTAGCTACCCATCATACTTTAACCAAATCTAAAGCTTAGCCACATGATGGCTGTAGCAGCCATGTCTAATACTTCCACACATAAAACTAACTTTTCTTTAACTTAAGAGGAACTGTATCTCCCAAAGTAATGATTAGTTAATTTGAAATTATAATTCATTCCAGAACCACTCAGTTCTTCCTATACCCCTTCATAAGGGTATTATAGTCACCTATACCAATACTCTGGTTTGAGTTGTCTAATCCAAAAGAGTGGCTAGAATGTTACAAAGTATTCCAAGATCCATCCCTGAGTCTTGGTAAAAATAAGATTTAATATTTATGTATCCTTACTGTCTGTCAAATTCCTAAATATCTACACCTTTTTTTTGTCAGTTCAGGGGACACTGCTTTGTCTAGACTTCTTTTGCCTTTCATTCTGAACTGATATCCCTGAGACTTTGAGGCTCCTGAATATTCTTTTCCACTTGAGTCTGTTTAGCTTGTTTAATTCAGAAATTTGATGTACCTTAGTTTTAATTAGCTATTTGTCTTATTTTACCACTTCTACAATATCCAGATGCTATTTTTAGAGTCATCTCTTTTGATTCTGTGTGTTTTATGGATGTCTGTCAGAGTCTCATTGTTAAATCTTCATCTTATCCATAGTTATAAAATTGTAGCAGTCGGGATATATAAGGAGATGCCTAGAAAAAATCACTTTCAAATCTTTTCTGAACAATTGGGCAAATCACTTTAATCTCTAGGGCTGAAAAAAACTCCTTGAGACAAGCTATTAAGCATCTCCAGAAGTCAAGTTACTTTCCAGGATGTCAACCCCTGGAAACAATGCCACTGAGGAAGGGATGGGGAGGGAGGATGATTTCTTGGGACTTGTCTTTTAAAATTATAGATATAGATATTTAGATTAAAATATAGATATGTCTAAATTTGGAAAGGGGTTTCCCACATGGGGACTTCCCAGGTTGAGAAAGTAGTAACTTTTTCTCCTTCCCATCTGAAAGAGAATGGAAACTGTGGAGATCAAGGAAAGCTACATGGAGAACAAGGGTTTGAGAACTATTGTTTGTATTTAATTCTTCAAGAAGACCATGACACCAGGAATGTAATGTCATGGCATGAAATGAATTTGATTTAAGTGACGGAGGGACATGAAAAGTCACCAATTTCACTTTCTCTGCTGTATTAATCAGGGTCCAGTGAAGAGTTTTGGATCAGGAAGATGAGAGATGGTCTTGGATGTCATGCCAGACCTCCATCTCTTTGAGCTAGGGTCTTTTAATATGGCTCAGTCTAAGGCAATTCAGATTCAGTGATTAGACAAGGTAAGAAAGAAATGAAGCAAAGAATGGCATTTTTAAAAAAAAATCTAATCAAAAAAGATATCAGTCTGAGAGGGAAAAATTTGCAGAGTTTAGGTCAAAATAGAAACAATTGATATTTGCATTCACTCTGAGTCAACCTGTGTCCAAACAATGGGGACTTGGTTTGGGAACTAAGCAAAATAAAGATTATGTTAAGTGATTCTGCAGTAGTGCATTCCAGAAAGGGAACAAATGCTGGCAAGAAGAAAATAAAATGATAGAATGCCATTAACGAGTGACTTGAAACAGAGTTTTTAATGGTGATGAATGTGAAATATTTTTGGAGACATAAGTTGGAAACAGAACAAGTAAGATTTTATAATGTAGACTGAGTTATTCATCTTTGACCTAGAAGTTAAAGGAATTTTTTTAGGAAAGAGAAGGATTTATTATTACTATGATATTCCCTTTAGAGATAATCAGACTTGTGTCTTGGGAAAACTGTTTTGATAGCTATATGAGAGATGGTTTGGAGAGGGAAGAAACAGGAAGTTGGGAATCAATAAGGAGTCAATTTCAAAAATTCTTAAAAAGGGAATAAGAATCTAAAGCAAGGTGTTTGCATAAAGGAGAGAAGTTGGATGGGGAAAAATGTTTCCATGGTAATTAGATGTAAGAATTTACCTACAGACCTCCAAAAAAGAAGAAAAAAAGGACAATAGATCTCACTATTTCCAAGTATGGAAGGAATAGAGAACTTTGAAGGAATTATCAGAGACTGAGCTATGATCCTTTTGATTACACACACATCTATTTATATCACTTTAAAGTCACATCCATATACAAGGTACTAGTTACTCTCTGTTCTATGAATAAAAGTAAAAAAAAGGTGAATAATTTTATCTCTATTCTTACTCTAAAAGTTTTAACATAAATTCCATGGTCTCAGGGATAACAGCCAAGTGGGATTCTAAATAGCATCATGAGTCTATACTACATAGAATCAAGCGGGGGGAGATCACTGAATATCTGGAATCAAGTGACAGGTATGAGTCTCTTCCTGAAGACTGGAAGAATGGATTACCTCAGAGAAAAAAATTGTATTGTATAGTGTTATGCATGTTCCCACAAAGGATTCAAGGACAAAGGAAAAATCATGCCCTCTCTGGTTCTCTGGGATCTTCTATTGCTCAACCATTTCCCATCTCCTTATATGATTCATGAATTTGCAGATTTACACAACCAGAGCAACACTCAAACTTTCATCCTTCTGTTAAATCCTGGGTTCTTCTTAAACTTGCTCTATTTCTCTAGTTTTATGAAAAAAAAATGTTCTACTTCATTATTGATTAGAGAAATGTAAATTAAAACAACTCTGGTATCACCTTATACCTATCAGATTGGCTAAAATAATAAAAAAGCAAAATGATCAATGTTAAAGGGAATGTGGGAAAATTGAGACACTAATGTTTTATTGGTGGAGTTGTGAACTGATCCAATCATTCTGGAGAGAAATTTGGAATTTTACCCAAAGGGTTATAAAACTTTTCACATCCTTTGATTCAGCAACACCACTACTAGATCTGCATCCTAAAAAGTACATAAAAAGGAAAAAAATAACTCAAATTTGCAAAAATATTTATACCAGCTCATATTGTATTTGGGGAATGTTTCAACAAACTGTAGCATGTGAATGTCATGGAATAGTATTGTATTGTGAGAAATCATGAGGAAGTAGATTTCATAAAAACCTAGAAAGACTTACATGAACTGAGAGAAAGTGAAGTGAGAAGAATGAGAGTATTGTATAAATTAAGAGCAACATGGTGTGACTTATTTCTTCTCAAAAATATAGTGATCAATGACAGTTCCAAAAGACTTGTGATGGAAAATATCCACATCCAGAGAAAGAAATAAGGTGACTAAATATAGACTAAAGCATAGTATTTTCACTTTTTAAAATTTGTGTTTTTTCCTCATGTTATCTGTTTGTTTTGAATCTTCCTTACAACATGACTAATACAGAAATACATTTAATTTGATTATACATATATAACCTATATCAGATTACTTGCTTTCATGGGGGGGAAGAGATGGAGGGGAAAAATATGGAACTAATGTTGAAAACTATTTTTGCATGTAATTAAAAAAAAAACACTTGCTCTATTTCACAGAACTATATTCACAAGATCACGGAATAGAAAAACATGCTTAACTGCTCACCATGCCTTTACCATCAGAATAGAATTGATATGCAAATTATTAGCATATAATAATAAGAAGAAAATACATAACAGAAACCTTCTAAGCTACTGCAGTTCCTTCATATTCTCGGAATCCAAATCTTCAGAAATAAAAGCAGTTTGAACCCAAGAGTTTTAGGGAATACACAGTTTGAGTTACTTTAATACTCTTCTTCCTGCTTCCTTTCTGTAAGTAGAAAAACTGTGATGTTTGACTTTAAATTTGCAGTTGGGCTTTCTATCATAGAAAGTGTTAGAAATACCAGCAGGTCTAATAAAACAAAATAAAAGACTTAGGGATAGACTCTAGACCTGAGCGGTTTCAAGGGAAGAAAGATGCTATCATAGTAAGTGCTTTTCTTGTTTTTCGCTCTCCTGTCACTAATGGGGGTCTCTGATCTCTTCTGATCACAGAAAGCTCATTTAATGAGTCGGGATGGATGAAGCCAATGGTCAGCCACAACAAACAGAAACTTCCCATTACCATTACTACCCATGACTCCTTTTTTGACCATTAGGGAAACATTTTTTTTTTTTTACTATAGCTAGGTCACGTAAATTCCTAGTTCACTTTTTTATCTTATTCTTTGCAAACTCCAATGTCAGAGAGACATAATAATCATGTACTCAATAACACTGGAACTATATAGTTTTAGCTATTTTTTATCTTTGGGGTACCTGATATTCTTAGTTTATTGCGTTATATGCCATATTTTGGTGAAAGACATGTTGAATAGTACTATTTGTCATTCTCTGTTGAGAGCACATGATATTATTCATTGATCTGACATCAATATGCAATTATGAGACATTTCTAAAACATTATGGGACATTACAGAAAATTGTTTGATTGTTATCTTTCTTTCTTACTGATCTTATCAGCTTCCATGTGTATAATTATCATACCTACACAAATAATTAGACAACAAGGTAGAAAAATGAACTGCATGCTGGAAGAGGAATCAAGAAGACCTGAGTTCATATTGAGTCTTAGACATTTACTAGATGTGTGAACCAGAGCAAATCATTTACATTCTCCTTGTCTTAGTTTCTCCATCTATTAAATATGAATAATAATTGCACCTAATCTCCACCCCCCCACCCCCAGAGGTCTGTGAGGATAAAATGAGGTATTTGTAAAGAATTTTATCATATATACATATATATATATATATTTCCTCCTCCTTCTTTTTCTACTCTGCCTTCTCCTCCTTCATCTTCTTTTTCTTCTCTTCCTTCTCCTTCTTCTTATGTCTTCTTTCTTTCTTCCTCCTCCTTCACCTCCTTGTCTTTCTTCTACTTCTCCTCCTCCTCCTTCTCCCTCCTCTTCTTTTTCTTCTCCTCCTTGCCTCAAGTCTTATACTTCTCCTTAATGGGGTCAAAATGTTATTCTTGAAGAACAAGTCTGGGTATATCATGTCCTTTTTTCACTAAAGTATAGTGAATTCTTATCATCTTTATGATAAAAAATCTGTTGTTTAGAATCCTTTTACTTTTATAATATCATTTACATTAATATCTTCATTCTATTCACATAGTTAACACTATGGACGAGGTGAGGCTTTTTCACAACTCTTCTAAGAGGCTCTTAATCAGTCCCCCTGTCTTAAGTCTGTTGTTTCTCCAGACCATCCTACTTGCTACTACTTGCCTTTACCTAAGATTTAGAATTGTTACTTTACAATTAAATTAATTCCATTGATTTTCTACAGTTGAGACAAAATATAAATACCTCTGTTTAGATTTGAAACACATACATAATATTTCTCCAAACTTTCTTTCTATTCTCATTGACCTTTACTCCTCTTCCTCTATTCTCCAGTCCACCCAAACTGTTCTATTTTCACATATAACTTTCCATATTCCACCTCATTATCTTTGCACTGACTGATGCAAAAATAAAATGCATTTCCTCTTCACTTTTACCTCAAAGAAACCTTGCCTTCCTTTTTAGATAGAACTTAAACAATAAACTTATAAGGAGCCTTTTCTGATTTCTCCCAATTGGTAGCACCTTCCTCCCAAACTACCATGTATTTGTTGTTGAATTTCTTTGCATTTCTGGAATATATTTATATATGTACTTATTTTCTCCATTGAAATGCAAGAGTAGAAACTGTTTCATTCTTTCTTTACATAGCATATTTCTTGGAACATGGTGTATTGGTATGTAAAAAAGTTTCAAGAGACATAATCTCCATTTAATTTAATTATTTTATTAATAGTGCCAGCATTTTAATAAAAAGATGGCCATTTGGCCATCTCTGTCTTAAACCAAAGACAATCATGCCCAACTGATGGCTTCCATAACCATTGAAAGAGGTATGTTCCCAAGGGTGCTAATTAACTCTAATAAGTAATATATAAGAAAATGAATATTATAAGGACAGTCTGGGCTTAATTAAAATGAGGCTCTTGCAGTAACATAATGTCAAAGGGCGAGTATCCCTATATCCAGACCACCCCCACTGCAAACTGAGCAGAGCATATTGCCCTACCCATCTATTTGATACCTGAACAAGACTGTTAAGACAGTTAATGCAGTCTTATTAGTTGCAATATCCTTCAAGAGATTAAGTTTTTAAAAATCAGTACTTTACAAAAAGGGGGGGGGGTACTCCAGGTGTCATTGGTTTTCAATGACCATTTCTCTTAGTTTTTAATATGCTACTGTATATTTAATGCTTGATTCAGAAGAGAAAAGAAAATTTGGAAGTGAACAGTTAACTTAGAAAAGTAAACTTGAGAATAAGTATTGTATTTCTTGAAAGTGATTAGAATTTAGTAATTATGGACTACTATCCAGGAACTGACTTTCCTATTTACACTGCCTCTGAGGTATAGTTATGATATGATGTTCATTTATTATTGTTTTATTTTTTGTAGGTCATAGACAAAGTGGAATATCTAAGTAAGGACCTTAGGATAATGAGAATTAGACGGCATTTCATGACTTAAGAATTCAGACCTTACATTTCTGGAATTTCTTGCCCCTCTTTCCTGCCATGAGGGATATGTGCCATTTTCTGAAATTATCTTGATAAAAACCATTTTAATCACTCTCAGAAAAAAAAGATTTCAGTGTGTGTATTTAGGTTACAGAAAAGATTTAGGGCAACCATGATAGCATTTCTCTAATCAAATCAAAAAGGGTCACAAGGAAGAAATTTTTTTCTTATTCTAATGAACCAAGGGGGCAGAACTAGAAGCAATCTGTGGAAGTTGTAGGAAGTTTAGTTGGTAAGAGAAGTTTTCATAATTAGGCATCAAAAAGTCAAATGATCTGACTCAGGACTGAAATCCTTCAAATAGAGCCCCTTTGATTCCTTGTTAGCAATACTGGAAAGCAGAGTCAATGACAGACTGGATTAGGTACCCTCTGAGGTTCCTTTCAACTTTTATTCTAAAAAAAGGGGGGGGAAACATTTTTTTTCAGGAGCCTATTTCCCGTTTTAACCAGTCTCGTTATTATAAAAGAAATCATTATAATAAGTTTTCATGTTTCATTTTGACCCCCCCCACTTGGCACAAGACTGTTCTGCACAAAGATTTTCATGTCCTTTATAACACTCAGATTCAAACCTCACCTAAAATTCTCAAGGGTTAATGTTATGTTTACTCCTTACTTCAATTAGATGAATTAGAAAAAAATGAGAGTCATCATAAAATAGTCCAGGGTACAGCCATTGTATTTGATTTCTCTTTGGTAATAAACCCTATTTCAAAATACCATTAGCTAAATTGGAGGCGTATTCCATAATCCATTTCTCCTGGGAAAATGGCAACTATGCGTTTGCGGTGATTGTCACAGTATAATTTTATTAGTTTGTCATTTAAAAATAAATGTAATTGTACAACCATATAGCAAGGAAAATGAGGCCATTCAACTATATCCTACTACCTCACAGATAGTCACATGAATATTATATATTTTTCTACTGAGTGGTTGTGAGCATAATGAGATTACACCTATCCCTAGTTGCACTCAGGATAATAAGAAACTACTGTATGAGATCATTTTCAAAGTCATTGAAAAGTAGAAAATGACTATAGCATTCCTAATAATGAGAGCACAAGTAAAATTACTATTAAATTCTTTCACAATATATGAACAAACTGTACAATGGAAAAATGGAGAGATGCCCATTAAATTATCTTATTTAGCTAAGAAGAAAATTCATGGAGAAGAAGTTTTAATGGCAATTTTCATTCAAAATAACTATTACATTCTTTCCAACAAATAATTTAAAATACTAAAGCAAAAAAAAATAGAATACCTCTAGCATCAAGTTGAGAGTTCAGCTAGATTATATTACTTTAAATTTAGGGGAAAATAACTTTAATATATAATAAGGCTACCTAACTATTTTTGGCCATCAATAACTAGATCAGTTGACCTAAGGTGAAATGCTGATGTTGTAAGGAAAAGGTCAGAAAGCGTTATTTTCAGAAGCTGCTTTTCTTTCTACTTTATCCCTGATTTCAACTTCTTATTACTCATTTTGTTCACCTGAAAAACTTTAGAAGAATTATGTATTTACCAATAGTTTTGTCTTTGTCAGTATACCTAGCCAGGGTGCCTGATTAATGCTCCCTGGCTTTCCTCCACATTTGTTGTTTCCCTGATCCTTCCAATCAAGAAGTCTCTCGCCTCCTGATTCTCTGCCTGACTTATGAATAAGATTTGTTTATATGATTTTCTGATCTTATAATTTTTGGATCTTAGTTATAGGTGCTCTATTCAATGAACTTTATTCTGATTCACAACCAGAGGTGTGGTCAACTTGCATGACCTGTTGAGAATCAACTAATATATCTTCAATGCAAGCATAAACAGCTCAGAAATCAGCAAACACTACAAATAAGGACTTGATTTATTGATTCTTTTTATTTTTAAGACTTTAAAATTATGGAAACAGTTTTTTACTCATGCAATTTTTTTTAGGTTTTTGCAAGACAAATGGTGTTAAGAGGCTTGCCCAAGGCCACACAGCTAGGAAATTATTAAGTGTCTGAGGCCCGATTTGAACTCAGGTAGTCCTGACTCCAGGGCCAGTGCTCTATCCACTGTGCCACCTAGCTGTCCTTTACTCATGTAAATTAAAATATAATGTGTCCCTTGAATTGATTTTCCTCCTAGGGAGCCAGTTGTTAAAGATTTCTCAACACATCTCTAGAAAATAACCATAATTGACTTCATTTCTTTTGTGACTGAACTCATTCTAAACTATCTCCTTATGTCCTAATCCTTTGACTTGATTCTAGACAGCCCTTCCAGTATATTTTACTGCTTTCCTGTTGTAAACTACCTAGTCAAGAATAACAAACATTTCTATAGTCAGAATTCTAATTTTTGATGAGATCTAGCAATAGGTGACCAAAAACAACTTTTGGAATCTTCTGATATTTTCAAATCACCTAAGAATTTGTTGGAATGTATTTTTCACTGAAGTTATTTCTATAATTGTCCATTTTCCAAGGTTGCCCATTTCTGACATGTTTTATCAACCATGTCTAAAAGTGAACAACTCATTATCTATAGCACACTTTGGGGAGTTTGAAGCACTTATTTTAAGTTCTTAAAAATCATGGCACATTGCCTCCATTATTCATTAGCAATTTAATGTTTTCAAAGTATCCTATAAATGCTATCTTTTATTATTTTATAAGTGTTATTATGGCAAGGAAGCAAACCTGTGGTTCTTTACCTGTATTTTCATCATTACATACATAGTGTCCCCAAAGTCTTAAATTTTCTGCTATTAATGTTAAAAATGATACTAAGACTTTTGAGACACTATAATACATTCATACATATGTTGATAGATAACACATAGATAGCATATATATGTATATATCATTCACACATACACATAAATCCATATTTATAAACATAATAAACATATATTTATTTGTTTTGTATATGCAAATATATGTTCATATAAATGCCCATTTAATGTATAGCATTATACTCAAATTTATTATACTTACACAACCTACAGTCTTGTATTTCTATTGTTTTAATTAATAACATAATGAAGACATACAATGAACAAAGTTTAAGAAATTGTTCCTTTAACAGCTCATAAATGGCCAGGAAAAAAATACAGTTTACAAGGGCATTGAATCTTATTGCCTTAGCTCATTTGCAATTTTCTTATTTATCACTACACTTTGGTAATTGAAAACTGGTATATCAGGTCATTTTTGTGGTTTCAATTAAGAGCAGAGGATTTTACAAATTGTAGTAAAGTTCCTTATGGATTTGAAAATGGGGATGCTAGTGATTTTACAATCCTTTGATGTTCATCAACTCCAAAGGTTATCGGTATTGCTGTAACCAGTAAGTCTTCCATACAGTAAATTTTCTTATATAAATACAGTGACAATTAAAATGAGTCATAAAGAGCATAATAAACACTCCTATAGTCTTTTGTAGTGAGAATTGTATTACCTTTAGGAACGTACTTCCCTCTTCAACTAATTTTCCACAAGAACAATAAAAGAGAAATCTAATGATAGAACTATAAAATGATGTTGGTGGCCGTGTCTTGCAGGTCACAGTTAATTATGGAAGCAAAAACCTACTCTCTGGGTGTCAGGCAACTCCACACTTCATGATGATTTTAATACATTTGCTTAATTTATATTCCTCCAAAGTTCAAAGTCTTTCTGCTCATTTACCTTAAAGGGGTCTGATGATTGGACTTAAAATTAATATTACTGGTAGCTATGAGTAAATCTCAGTCATTGATGAAAAAAGCCCCTGCATTGATCATAGCAGTACAGCCAGCATTCATGACTATATAATGAAACTCTGATTCAATTCTCAAATTAAGGTTTAAGGTAAAACTGAAATTTTATCATTCTTGTCAGTTGTTGGAGAATTGATTTCAGAATAAAGTCAATGTTATCTGTGAATTGTATTTGTTTTAGAATCTGATTCAACACATTAATAAAGAAAAAGGCATAAGACTAGTTCCCCAACATTCCCCAACCATGCAAATGCTGTCAATCATAAGCTTAAAAACATGGAGCCATGTTAGGATGAAGGGGTGCAGCTGCTTCTGGGTGGGGAAGTGACTGGGGTGGTGCCAGTGTGAGGGATGATGATGCCCTTTCCTGTTATAACACAGGGATCACAACAAACAGAACCGGCACAGAAGCATTATGGCATTACCCCTCCTATCAGTTTAGTGGCCACCAAAGAGAGAAAGACTGCATATTCACACAGAAACTAATTCACACCCTAAAGCCCTTTGAGGGGTTTTGAAGAGGAAGAGGAACTGCAGGGCAGGATTTTAATTTTGGGAAAATTAAGCAACCTGGTAAAAGAATGGATATGGGAAATCAGTGAAAGCAAGAATCATCCATAGTCTGTAATTGATAATATTGGAGGAAAAATTTTTACATTTGGATATACAGATTAGGAGTTCATACAAAAGATGTTTATATTGATGCATTGTGTGTTACACCAGGACATGCTGATATTAGATGTATAAGAAGTCTTAATGGTGGCAGGGTAAGCTATGAAATTTTACATCGAGTACCAAAAATTGACAACTTCAGGTTAACTGTGAGAGCTATCAAACTTTGGGCCAAACCTACCAACATCTGTTCCAATATAGTAGGTTTCCTCTGTGGTGTTTCCTGGGCCATGCTAGTAGGAAGAACTTGCCATCTTTATTTAAATGCAATAGCATCAACTCTTGTACATAAATTTTTGTTGATATTTTCTAAATGGTATGTGTTTAGATTATATTAAAATAAAATTGATTTAGACAAAAAAATCATGGAGCCATCTTCAAAAATTTCAATTCTCTCATCCCTTAAATCAAGAAGTTTTATCAAGTCTTATAGTCTATTCTCAGAATTCTTCCTTCAAAAGTTTGCCACCTTTACTTCATTTTCAAGGCCACAATTAGCATACAGTTTTTTTTAAATTTATATATTTATTTTCATTGATATGTATATACATATTTCCAAGTTATAAAATATCCCTCCACCTTCCCTTCCTGCCCCCCCTCCCCTCAGTAAGGAACAGTCAGGTTAGCATTTTACATACATATTTTGTTAAACATGTTTACAAATTAGTAATTTTTGAAATGAGGAATTAAGCTTAAGGGAAAGAGATAAATAAAAGATATTTTTTATAAAGTGTTTATCAGATTCTGAAGGGTTGTTTTTTTTCCATGTGATTTGTTTTATTTTATATTTCTTCCTTTGCCTGAAGGAAATATAATCCATAACCAGCCAGATAAAATTGTCCTAGCTCTTTGGGCTGCCTAGAGGAGCTGCTTCCACCAGGGTTGTTCATCTCATAATGTCGTTTATGTGAACATTGTTAACTTGGTTCTACTATCTTAACTCAGCATCAGATCCCATAAGTCACTCCATGCTTCTCTAGAGTCTGACCATTTATGGTTTCTTATAGAACAATAGTATTTCATGGTATTCATGTACCATAATTTATTTAGCCATTCCCCAATTGATGGGCATTCCCTCAATTTCCAATTCTTTGCCACTACCAAAAAAAGCATCTATGAATATTTTGGAATATGTAGGACTTTTCCCAATTTCTTTTAGATATAGTCCTAGAATTGGAATTTCTGGGTCAAAGGGTATGAATAGTTTTATTGTTCATTGAGTCTAGTATCATATTGCTCTCCAGAAAGGTTAGATCCATTCACAACTCCATTGGCAGTGCATCAATATCCCGATCCTCCCACAATCTCTCCAACATTGATCATCTTTTGTTTTTCTCATCTAGACTAATCTAATAGGTATGAGATGATATCTCATGTTGTTTTAATTGGCATTTCTCTAATCAATAGTGATTTGGAACATTTTTTCATAAGATTATATATAGCTTTAATTTCTTCATTTGAAAAGTCTCTTCATATCATTTGGTCATTTATCAGTTGTGAAATGACTTGTAACCTTATAAATTTGATGCAATTCTCTCTATATTTTATAAATGAGACCTTTATCAGAACTCCTGGTTGGGAATTTTTTTTCCCCAGATTTCTGCTTTTTTTTCATAATTTTGGCAGTAATGATACTATTAGTGCAAATTTTTAATTTAATTTAGTCAAAGTCATTCATTTTTCAATTTATAATGAGTGCTAATTCTTGTTTGGTCATAAATTTATCCTGCATCTATTGAGATCATCTTGTGATTTCTATTGGTTTTACTATTTCTTTGCTTAATTTCCTTGAGTGTTTTTCTAATGTTGAACCATTCCTGACTGTTATAAATTCATCCTGATCATGGTGTGTTATCCTGGTAATAACTTGCTGTAGTTGCATTGCTAACATTTTAATATTTAAATAATATTTTTGCATCAATATTCATTAGGGAGATTGGTCTATAAATTTCTTTATTTTTGTTCTTCCTGGTTTAGGTATCAGAACCTTGTTGGTGTCATAAAAGAAATTTGGCAGAACTCCTTACCCTCCTATTTTTTAAAATAGCTTATATAGACCAGGAATAAATTGTTCCTTAACTATTTGGTAGAATGCATTTGCAAATCCATGTGGACTTGGAGACTGTTTCTTAGGGAGTTTACTTAATGGTTTCTTCAATTTCTTTTTCTGAAATGGGGTTATTTAAGTAATTTATTTCCACTTCAGTTAATCTGGGCATTTTGTAAATATTAATCCCTTTCATAAAAACATCACTTGTACAAAAATATCCATAGCAGCCTTGTGTGTGGTTGCAAAGAATTGGAAATCAAGTAAATGTCCTTCAGTTGGGGAATGTTTTTAGCAAACTGTGGTATATGTATGTCATGAAACACTATTGTTCTATTAGAAACCAGGAGGGGTGGGAATTCAGGGAAGCCTGGAGGGATTTGCATGAACTGATGCTGAGTGAGATGAGCAGAACCAGAAAAACATTGTACACCCTAACAGCAACATGGGGGTGATGATCAACCTTGATGGACTTGCTCATCTCATCAGTGCAACAATCAGGGACAATTTTAGACTATATTGGTACTATCTATACCCAGAAAAAGAACTGTGGAGCTAGAACAAAGACCAAGGACTATTAACTTTACTTTAGAAAGAAACTGATATCTTATTGTCTGATCTTGCTATCTCTTATATTTTAGGTTTCTTCCTTAAGGATATGATTTCTCTCTCATCACATTCAATTTGGATCAATGTATACCATGGAAACAATGTAAAGATTGTCAAATTGCCTTCTGTGGGGGGTAGAGGAGAGGGAAGTAAGATTAGAGGAAAAATTGTAAAACTCAAAATAAATAAAATCTTTAATAGAAAAAACATTCATCCCTTTCACCCAAGTTGTCCAATTTATTGGCATACAATATGGCAAAGTGGCTCTGAATTATCTTCTTGATTTCCTCCTCATTGGTAGTTAGTTCACCTTTTCATTTTTGATATTGGTAATTTGGTTATATTCTCTCTCTCTCTCTCTCTCTCTCTCTCTCTCTCTCTCTCGGTGTGTGTGTGTGTGTGTGTGTGTGTGTGTGTGTGTGTGTGTGTGTGTATGTGTAATTATTAAGTGTCTGAGGCTGGATTTGAGCTCAGGTACTCCAGACTCCAAGGCCAGTGCTCTATCCACGGCGACACCTAGCGGCCCCGACTCTCTCTCTCTTTTTTTAATCAGGTTAACCAGAGGTTTATCTTTTTTATTGGCTTTTTCATGAAACCAACTCTTAGTTTTATTTATGACATCAATGGTTTTCTTGCTTTCCATTTTATTAATCTCTCCCTTGATTTTTCAAAATTTCTAATTTGGTATTTAATTGGGGATGTTTAATTTGTTCTTTTTCTAGGTTAAGTTGCATAACTGATTCATTGATCTCCTCTTTCTCTATTTTATTCATTATAGCCATTTAGAGATATAAAGTTTCTCCTGAAAACTACCTTGGCTGCATCCCATAAATTTTGATCTGATGTCTTATTATTATTATTTTATTGGATTAGTCATTGATTATTTCCATTATTTGCTGTTTGATCCACTCATTATTTAGGATAAAGCTGTATAATTTCCAATTAGTTCTTGGTTTACCTTTACCTTACCATTTATTACATGTAATTTTTATTGCATCATGGTCTAAGAAGTTTGTATTTATTATTTCTGCCTTTCTGCATTTCATTTTAAGTTTTTTGTGCCCTAGTACATGGTCATTTTTGGTGAAGGTGTCATGTACTACCATGAAAAAGATATATTCTCTTCTATCCACATTAAGTTTTTTCCAAAGGTCTATCATTCCCAAGTTTTCTAAGATTTTGGTGAGTATAAAAAATTGGAAAAGTCCTTCCTGTTCCAAAATATTCATAACAGCTCTTTTTGTAGTGACAAAGAATTGGAAATTGAGAGGATGCCCATCAAGTGGGAAATGGCTAAACAAATTGTGGTACATGAATACTATGGAATATTATTGTTCTATAAGAAACCATGAAGGGTTGGACTCTAGAGAAGCATGGAATGAATTATGGGACCTGATGCTGAGAGAAGGTAATAGAACCAAGAGAACAGTGTACACATCAACAGCAACATTATGAGATAAACACCCTTGATGGAAGCAGCTCCTCTTGGCAGTCCAGAGAGCTAGAACAATTGTATTTGACTGGTTATGGACTATATTATCCCCAACCAGAGGAAGAAAAACCAAATTTAAAATACACAGAAAATGAACAACCTTCCAAATCTGATGAACACTTTAAAACAATTATCTCTTACATATCTCTTTCCCTTAATCCTGATCCCTCATGCCAAAAATTACTAATTTGTAAACATGTTAAACAAAATATGTATGTAAAATGCTAACCTATCTTCTCCCTGCTGAGGGAGAGGGTGGTGGTAAGGGAGGGTGGATGAAAATTTTGTAACTTGGAAATATGCATGTATATATAGATGAAAATAAATAAATAAATTTGTAAAAAAATCAATGCTACAATTGTGTATTCATGTAATTGGAAGAAAATTAATTAGATTAATTAGATTAAGTACTTCTACAATTGCATTGTGGCTAAAAGCCTAGGAGGGGCTTTTCCATCTCCCCCATATATGTTTGAAAACTAGATAAAAATGTAGCTAAGTTTGGAGAAAATTTATAGGAATAAGGAAAAGATCACAAGATTAGAGGTTGTTGGATGAAAGAGGGACCCAATAAGCTTTGGACATTCATGGAGTCTTGCCCTCAGTGTCATAAAGCTTTTTTAATATGTCTATCATTTCCCACAGTTCCATTAGGAAGGGTCCCTTTACTCAGGATCAGCCAACTTAGTTCCCTCAGGAAGAGGAGTACCCCCTTTGAATCAGAGTATCTGTGTTTTATCAGCTATGTTAAAGCTATATAAAACATGAAAGTTTCCCTCACCATCCTCCTGATGTAGGATGCCTGTGAGAGCTTGCGGTTGCTGACAAAGCTGGGAATTTAGGAATCATTCAGGTAACAAAGGTTTGTGGTATGTCAGAGTCAAAGGACTTAAATTATTTTCCAGATGGGTCAATCCAGGGTTTTAGTTTCCTTTGGGTAATGAGAGACTTAAGCAGGTCTGACAGAACAAAAACAAAAATCCAAAAATCCAAAAGAAACCAACAAAAGCCTTCCAATAATTATAAGTATAAATGGTAGTCCCCAAATGATCTTGGGTTTAATTAAAAGGGAAGACTATAACTTAATTAAATCAGGGACATGTAGTGTGGTAGGATTTGGGAAAGTTAAGTGTTACAGTGGATACAGTACTACTGAGACTAAAATCAGGAAGATATGAGTTAAAATTGGATTCAGATACTTGCTGACTGAGGAAGTCATTTTACCCCTTTTACCTCAATTTCTGTAAGTAACAAATTGAGGATAATGTTAGAACCTATTTGCCAGGGTTCTTATGAGAGTCAAATGAGATAAAAATTAGCACAGTGAGGGTCCTAAAGAAAGTGCTATATAGAACTTAGCTGTGTTTATAAATAAAGATATAGCAAAGGTATATTGCTTAGAAGAAATAACTGTCAAAAATAGCACACAACACTTTACATGATATATATAATATAGCATATTAAATGTAATATATTGGCTATTATTATTATTACTATAAAGGAGTCTAAGTGATAAATATTAAATTTGTGCTATACTAGGACAAATACTATTTATGTTATGGACAAGGCAAATTTTGAAAAAAAGGAATTTAGTTTTTAAGGTGGTCTTTTAAGCATCTTCTGTATCACTTTGGCTTATGTCTTCTAAAATGAATCAGTGTCAATTTGAATTAGAAGTAAATGCTGTCAATTTAAATTCAGTATTTATATTCTATTTTGTGTGTCATTGAGAAGAGGAAAATCATTTTAGATGGCTCCGGAATCTAGGAAAAAAGCCAACCTGAAATGATTTGACTTATTAGGTGATGGATCTTTGTTCTTTATTCATCCATCAAGTTTGACACCATTGGGAATATATAAAATAAAATCTGAAGATGAAGAGGGGTGAGAAAGTTATTTGAATGAGTCACATTGCCACGTGATTACAGAATGTAATATATTTACACTCTGAATTTATAAATTTAAAAGAATCAGCATGAAATTTTAAATTAAGTAAAATATAGACTGCTTATTCTATTTCATATAATCTTTTCCTCAATTGTTTTCTTCCTTTCATTCAGACTAAGAAGCTTGCTGCTATGCTTTCTTTGCTTTCTTCTTTATCCTATGAACAGTGGGCAGGTACTTAACGACTAATACCTTACATAACAACCTCATCCTCTCCATTCATGCTGATACCATCCTTGGTCAGGTCATTACCTCTCATCAGAAATATTCTATTAATAATCTTGCAGCTGGTCTCTCCCTTGGCCAATGCATCCTTCATGATACTGACAAAATAATCTTGCAAATGTGCAGTTCTGATCATACTAGTATCATACTTTTTTAAAATTTCTTCACTGGGTCTCTAATGTCTGAAGAATACAACAAAAACTCATTAACTTGACCTTGAAAGCCTTCCACAATCTGGGATCAGTCTGCCTTTAAAACTTAATTTTGCACTGTTCATATAAGCACAGAACTTCAGTAAGAATCTCAGTGTACTGAGTTAAATTTATAAAAATACAAGTCATCCTCCAATTAATAAATACCCAAAGAATATCATAGCTATCCATAATCATATTAAAGTATTCAAAATCAGTACCAATTATTGAAGTGAAAATTAAAACAGCTCTGAATATCTGCTGCCTCAGAGCTATCAATTTGCCTAAAATGTCAAAAAAAAAGTAAAATTATAAATTTTGGAGAGGATATGGGAAAATTTGGTGGAGTTGTGAACTGATTAAACCATTCTAGAGATTAATTTGGAACTATCCTCAAAGGATAGTTCCATAAGATTTGAGTTAGATCTATATCCCAAAGATATCATAGAAAAGGGAAAAGGACTTACATCTTAAAAAAAAGTTTTATTGCCACCCATTTTGTACCTTATTATACATTACATGGATCCCAACTAAGCCAAATTTCCTTTTTTTTTTAACAGATTCTAACATTAATTCTTTTCCCTTGAGCTTTGTTTCCCAACTGTTCACATAAAGTAAAATAGAACTTTATTTTCCCTATTGAGTTTCTTTCCTAGTATACCTGGTGGAGGAACAAACATTTTTACTGAATCACTACATCACTCCCATTATCTTTTTTGCCATCATCACTCAACAACTCTTCATTATTTTAAGTTCACACTGTGAAATAAACATGTTGGTCAAATTTTTGTTATTGTCATCTTCTCATCTCTAAGATAGGTTCTCATTTTTTTTTTAAACAAAGAGACTTTATTAAACACATTCTACATGCCAGATCCCTTGTTGGGAACTTAGGATGCAAAGACAGTAATGAAAAAAGAGGTAGTAGGCACACAAATGCCCATACTAAACATATATATATATATATATATGTATGTATATTAGTTTATACTTTTCTTCTGCCATTACTTTAGGCCAGAGTTTCTTCATTTTTCAGTCAGGAGAAATTAACTGGTAATAATACTAAATTGGAATTTACATTATAGGGTTCTTGACAGTGTAATAGTGGATGATCAGAATACTGGTATCAAAGTTAAGATCTCAGCTTAAATAAAACCTAAGATACTAAGTAGTGATACAATAGGGGGCAAAATACTTATCCTCTCTATGTCTGTTTCCTCATCTCTAAAATGGGAATAATAACAAATAGCATCCAAGGTTATTGTGAGGGTAAACTGAGATAATATTTTAAAGCAACTTGTAAACCTTAAAATCTTATATGAATTTAAGGTTTAATAATAATGATAATATTGATGATGATGATGGTGGTGCCTATAGAATTATCATAACAGTGATTAAAACCTTACAATAATCTGTACTGATGTTCTTAATTCTACCCAGGTTTTAACATATGACTATTTCTAAAGCAAGTTTTTATTCATTTATGACAGAAATATATTTAATTTACTTTCTATCCTTGTAGAAAGCCCTTCTTTTAGTCTTTCTATCCCCATGAAAAGTCCTTCTTCAACTCTACCCTTGACACCTATTCTATTGTCAGCTATTATTCCTCGAAGCAAAATTTCCCAGACACAGCGCTTCTAACAGTGATGACATGAACTGGCAGCTACTTTTGGCAGTCTGCAGGCATCAACAGGCCTTTCTGGACAGCTCATTTGTAGTTAAAAATCAGCCTGCTGCTCTTTGAGTCATTGACAGTTTCCTTGATTCATGTTAAAACAGCTTATCAAAAGCCAGAGTTATTACTGTGAACGACATTGAACTCTGAGCTAGCCCAACAAAAGCAATCAGTCAGCTAACTGTTTTGAAAGCCATTTTTCTTAGGTCCTGCTGGCGAAAGGTGATTCTTTTCTAAACATAAACATGGAGAACATTAAATGAAAATTATAAGACATAGTAATGGAAGAGCATTCATAGACCACATTTGTTAAAAAAAAAGTTTTCTTATAGTCAAAAGAAAGATATGGATTTTAATAGTTCTTTCTCTGAGAAAAAAAAATTAATTTATATGAAACCCCAAAATGAAATTTTAAGTAGGGTTTGTAGGGGTAGGTTTTTGTTGTTTCATTAATTTATAATGAAATAAACATAATCCATAAACAAATAGCTAGTCAAATTATAAAATACTAGTCAACACAGGATCATATAATTGAATTCTTTTGGTAAAATCATTGAGAATTTTGTTTTTTTTGGTGAGGAGCAATAACTTTTATGAGACAGCAAGTTGACAAAATAGAGTACCACACTCACAATGGTATATAAATTGAAATCTAGTCTCAGACAGTAAATGCAATCCTTGATAAGTCACTTAATACTGTTTACATCAGTTTCCTCATCTGTAAACTAAGGTGGAGGAGGAAATGGCAAACCCAAATATCTTTGCCAAGAAAATTCCAAATGGATTCATGAAGAGTTGGACATGACTGAAATGATTAAGGAAAAGCAATCATCTTTTACTGAAGCAGGGGAATACTAGGCAGAGAGGAACACTGTAATCATTTTTTCTTTTTCTGCATTAGAGAAAACTATTATAATCTAGACAAATATTACAATCTTTTTTTTCTATATTGTTAGAATCTTTTGCTGTATTGACTTTGCAGACCCCTATTAGAAGAAATGTACCTAACAAGACTCTTTCTTCAATTAACAAGCCCTATACCAAACAGGCAAGCTGTTTAAACATTTTATCTTTAAAACCATTAATCCTTTTCCCTTCTATCTTGTGCTAACAAAGACTCTGACTCCCAGCTAAACTGGTGTCTCCAAGTTAGGGTACTATAAATTCCTTAAGATCCTTAGAAATAATGTCTCCAGACATGCATAGAGACACTACCTTCTTTCATACATTAAACCATTCCTTGGTCCCTCCAGGTCTTGTCCTTTTTTCTGTCCCCTAATCCCTGTCAACACAGACAGCATTCTAGGATCCCTTTAAAAACTGCACTCTTCCTCTCTGCCCTGCTGCCTAACAAATCCAGTTTCAAATATATAGCTGTCCTATCTTTTCTTAAACCTTGTTCTGTTTCTTCAACTATTTCCTTATCCTATCTTTAACTTGCTGCCTCCTTAAAGAACTCTGTGAATATACTGGTAAATTTTTTGCAATGACTTGCAAATTGAAATTTGTGGCTTTTCTTACACTCTTGGGTTAGAGAACCATGCGATTTCTTCATTTATAAATTAACCCCCTCAGCAGTCTTTGCAAGCTCTCTCACCCATTACTGTCCACCTTCTAGGCACCCATCAACACAGGAAATCAGACATAATTGCCCACATCCCTTTTTACCTGTAGGTATTCATTATTATCAAAATAGACATTTAGTTTAGTTGCATATGTATTTATAATTGACTTTCCAGGGATATAGTATTCTGGGAAAGCTATTTTATAGCAGTCAATCCTTTTGCTCATTGTCTTATAGACATATAACTTATAGAAGTTAGATGCAGAAAAAATAGTTGGAAAGTAATAACTTAAGTTTTAAAATTTCACAAAGAAATTCTGGGATTTCCATAATGATTTCTAATCACATTCTTGAAGTGTTTACAAAAAGAAATAGGAAAGGTCAGAGAAAAATGATATGAGCAAAGGAAAATTAGTAATTAGTTCAAATACCAAACTGAACCCAGAGAAGGGAAATGAGTTGCCCAAGGTCCTTCTTGCAATGTTATAAATCCAAATTTTAAACTCTAGTCCTCTGATTCTAAATCTATTTCCTTGAAAATAATAATAATGATTTGTCTTCATAGCCCCTGGGAGATAAGTGCTATAATTATCCTTATTTTTACAGATGAGTATATGGAGGCATAGAGAGGGTCAACGACTTACTCAAAGACACAAAGGTGTGTGAGGCAGTATTCAACCTCAGATCTTCTTGAATCCAAGTCTCTCTTTATATCTTTACACTGCCTTGGTACTATAACCTGAGCAGCTAGATGGTGTGATGGATAGAGCACTGGTCCTGAATTCAGTAGAATATTGGTTCAAATATGGCTTCAGACATTTACTAGTTGTGTGACCTTGAGCAAGTCACTTAACCTTCATTGCCCGGCATCCAGGGCCATCTCCAGTCATCCTGATTGATATCTGGTCACTGTACCCAGATGGCTGTAGAGGAGAAAGTGATTCTGGTGACTTAGAATATTATCCCTTCACTCAAATCCAATTCAAGTTCTTAATCATGACATCATCTCTTTGATATCATGACTTTTGAAAATGAAGGAAAAATATTATAATAACCTAATGTATTTAAAATCATGAAGAATGGTTTCAAGGGGTAAAAAAGACTTACACTCAAGGTATTTATAAGTTTAAAAAGTCAGCATACAGGCTGACACATTAAAACCAGAATTATGTTTTTAAATGACTAAAAATAATCTAATGCATATAAGATGTTTGAGAATGAAGAGATTCAATATACTATAAGCAACTTGAGAATATGGGAAAAATTATTTTGTTTGCTTGTTTTGTTTTAATCTCTAGCATCTACTAACCTTCTCTGTACACAGGAGTTCTATAATAAAGGTTTGTTCAAGGAATGAGGGACTGAAACTTAGAAATCTTGGCTTTCAGGAAACTTTTGGTAAATGGGGAAAAGAATGAATAAATAGAGAAAGATGAGGATTAACTTTGCAAAATACATTGGATTCACTGGTACATTAGAAAATGTCAGCATTTAATACAAGAGATTACCATCAAAAAGTTGTTCCTTATTCTGCAGATTGAAAAATGGAATAAATGAGTTTTCCTGCAGTATTTTTCCTGAATCTTGGATCAAGATCCAATGTAAACCAAAACTGATTTGAGATTCTAAATGATCTATGGATTTCACTTCTCTATCCTTTTTCCTCTTTATTAGAATAGACATGCTAGAGCTAAGGACATTATAATTGCAAAACAGTTAGCTGAAGCAGAGATCAATGGGTTTAAATAAGGCCTCCCTTTCAAGGATAGACAGGTGAGTTATCTATTTATGAATAGCCAAAGAGCTGGTGGATCACTAGGCTGTTAATTCTTAGAAGCCCTTATCCATATAATGTGCTTCTTAGGTGATGTCTATTTTCAACCTCTGTGGACCATTTGAGTCTGCTTATTGTGTAAAATTGTGACAGATTTATTGCACATTCACTCAGAGTTAATCCCATAAATTCTTACAGCTTTCATTTACCCCCAAATCAAATTGTTTTATACCATCTGAATTAATTGGAAGATGTCCTTCAATTTCAAATAGGATTTGCCTGGAATCCCATATAGAATGTTGTAAAACCAAGCTATATAGGCAAAAAGATGAACATTTTATTTTCAGTGTGAGAACCAAAGGAAATAGGGATTTTGAGGGAATTTTTTAATGCTAACCCCCAAACCATAATCCACACAAAGCTTCAGTTTCAAGAATGTCAATTTCTTCTAAAAGAGAATGAGTTGAGACTTATGCTCATCACATACATTTCTGTCTGAAAGGTAATTGAGCATTTAATGCCTGATCAATTATCTGCATTGTTATGAGATGCTAGTAGACAATGAGATGAGAAGACTGTTGATTACTTTCCTAATGATGTTATAAAATATTTGAGGACACATTTTGTATTCAGTATCAGTCTACCATTAAGCCAAAAAAAGAAAGAGTGGCATGCTTGGTTTAAAATGGCCTGCTCCAATTTGGACAAGTCACAATTCTGTGATGAATGTTTATCTTGCCACATTTTCCTTCTGCTAAATAGGTGATGATAGGATTGGCACAGGTCATTATTTCACAAGTAGAATTAATCTCCAGTGAATTTTGTGTTTATATAACTGAAAATATTGATAGAGATCTTGGCAATAGAAAATAGTCTTTTTAAAAAATGGAGATGAGTTTCTCGAAAATAAGGCCTTTCTTTATAGAGGCCCCTTTATTTCATAATGAAAATAAGAGTGATCATTTGGGTTTGAAATCATTTACTACCATCTGAGTGAGTTGGAAACAAACTATTAAAACCTCATGACACATTATAAAATACAAACATTATTCTTTCTTATGTAGTGAGATTGAATTGACCTATAGGGGTGATCCCTTAGAATATTCTCAAGGATATTTTTCCTTGGTTCTGCTCAACAATAGTAAATCAAGGTTGAAAGACGTACTCAAAGATGAAAAAGATCTCCTTATGTTCTGGTAAGAGAGGAGAGATGGATATTCAATTGACACATCCAAAGTTGGGCCTTCATCATTTCATATCTGGACACTGTAGATGGAGGTTCTCTCTGTGTGGAATTCTGATCTCCCTTTCCCCAAAAGAGGAATAAATTTGTAGAATTTAAAATCTAGTTTTTGAGATCTATAAGGGGAAGAAAACTAGAAGGAGAAGATGTCTATGGAATTAAAGAAAAATTTCATTAAGCCGGGAAGTACAATATGCTCAGAGAAACAGCTAGCCTAATGTTGAAAACCTCAACTAAGTAGTAGGTAAGGGTGGTATATATACTTTTCATAAAAGAGAGGAGGGCCTTAGGGCACCAGGCATGAGGGGAAAAGTATATTCAGGAAGCAGGGGGAGGGAGAATAGTCCAAGCTGAAAGTTGTATGTGTCTCAATGGATCCAAGACTAGCTGAAGTTTATCTCTGGAGACTGATCAAGGCCAACTTGAGCTAAGCCAGCTGTAGGGGCACCAGTTTTGTATGTTCTAATTAAGTTTCACTATGGGTCATCATAAAGTATTGTTCACATTTGCAACCATTCTGTAATCCTGCTTGGTCAGATCAGTCCCATAAAGTTCCCTTTGGTTACCTGGATAATTGGAGGGTTCAAGCAAATTAAGGTAGTTAGCATATCCATTTTTACAACTTTTAAGAGAAGAATGATGCTTAGTGTTCTTGCCAGCTGGCAAAGTGAATGATCTAAAACACACCTGTAACCATTTTACCCCCTGCTCAGTAAATGCGAGCAGTTCTGTAATACACAGGGATAAAACATATAATACTTTGTTTACCTGAGAAGAAAGTGAGACTGATGACTACTGAAAGCTCTGCCTCAACCAATTCTAACTCACTGGCAAGTCAAGACATCAACCTTCTTCCTATGAAATTGATACTCCGAGAACAAAGGATCAAAGAATCAACTTGAATAAAGGCCTTCAAAACCTGGAACTTTTCCTTCCTTTTCAGTCTTCTTACTCTATGATACCCTTCTTCTTTCTGTTCCTGTCTTATGAACCTCCTGCTGATTGTATTCCTTTTTCGTTTCTTATTTTCCATCTTGCTGCCAGTCTTTCTGGCTTCTTTCCAGATTGAGATGAAATTGAAATTTCTGCAAGAAGTTTTCAAAGTTTCACCCTAAGCCCAACTTCCTTCTATGATTATCACTCATTTACTTATCTTGTTCATATGGAAAATCTTAAATGTACCTATCATGTTCATATTTTCTGTATCATAAGATTGTTAGCATCTTGAGGGCAGTAAGTTTGTTTTTGTGTTTTTTATTACCAGCAATGGAAAAGTTCTAGGCATAGAAAAATGCTGAATAAATGCTTATTGGTTTAATAATGATTGAGAAATTAAATCCTCAGCTATTCTCTTTGTTATCAAGAATAAATATTGCCCAGACTTATTGGAGCTTCATTATGAGAATCAGGTTGGGAAAAAAGTTTACTTTTTCTTAAATCCTTACTTTTCCCTCTCTTAGGTCCTACCTACTAAATGAACCTAAGCTTGCATATGAACTTCTTCTTTGTGTTTTTCCTTTCATGATCTTAGTTCATTCAATAAGTAAGAATCAAAAGGTGAAATATTGTGTTTAAGAGATGTTTGAAGGGTCCACTGAACCAAAGTTGTACAGAGGAAAAAACACTACAGAATTCTGGAAGAAATTGACCATTTACAAGAGTATTGGCCCAAGGCAAGAATTCTTTTTTTTTTTTACAAGGCAAATAGGGTTAAGTGGCTTGCCCAAGGCCACACAGATAGGTAATTATTAAGTGTCTGAGACCGGATTTGAATCCAGGTACTCCTGACTCCAAGGCCAGTGCTTTATCCACTATGCCACCTAGCCGCCCCAAGAATTCTTGAAAAAACTGAACATTAAGAAGAGTTTTTGGCCCAAGGCAACCTTTTCTTTTTCTTTCTTTTTTTTTCCTTAACCAGCAGGAATATGTTTGTAGTTGTTTGGATAGTGGGGACTTAAGTGAAATGCTTAATTATAATCCTGAAAAACTTTTATGTTTACTTTTAACAACCTTCTAAAAGATTGAAGTAGTATTTATAAATTGTTAGTTATTTTGTTTCTTTTGTTAAATGTGTAACTGTAGTTCAGCATTTCTTTTGTTATAGTAATAAAGTATATGTTTCCTGATTCCAGTTGTGTGATGAGTATCTTTTCACTCTTTTTGAGAGAAAATTCTAGTTAAAGTTTAGTATCTATAAAATGGGTATAAAGTTTAAAGATCAAATAAAATAATAAAATTCTTGCAAGTCATCACCTTCGTGATATCAAAGTTCTCTTAAAAATGAAGTACAAAAAATAACAATAGTAATAGTAGTATGAGAGCCATAGTTTAATCTATGTAAAAATTACTTAAATGATGCCAGAATGGAGGGAAGTAAATATGTCAAAGAATGTGACATATTTCCTCTAAGTAGAGATCAGGTTCTTCAGGACTAAACTTAGACCACATGAAATACATGGGTAAAAATATGGGAATGAGTATCAATACCTCATTACTTATGGATCCAGCAGTGATTTTTCAAGGTTAGACTCCATAGAACAAAGTTATTACAAGTCAGAGGAGTAAAGAATATTAAAGCATGCAGGAACCTTAGGAATAATCTAGTTTAACTTTCATATCTTATCAATAAAGATCCCCAAACTGAGAATATTATGGTAATAATGATAGTTAATATTCATATAGTCCAAGTTCAGTACCATATCCACTTGGCTACCTAGCAGCCTATCGATTATATGTAGTATTCTTACAAAACTAAGATATTTAGATAAGTAGCAGAACTAAAATTTGAACCTAGGGTTTCAAACTCTAAACCTAGTACTTAACCCACCAAAACAGATTGCTTCTATTATAACTTTTCTAAGGCAAACTCAAATTACTGCTGCCATGAAATTAGGAAGAAGCAAGTATATTGACGTAACTGGTACTAAAAAAATAAAAAATTCTTGACATCTATACATACATACAGTAAAGTTCATAAGGCCACAACCACTTCCCCATCTCACCCATTTGAAAACCCATGCAAAATAATAGTACAACTTAGTATAATCAGACACACACACACACACACATACATATTATATATAATATATATACATATATAGATATATCCATATATTTATATTTATACATGCACATATATATGAAGCTATTAAAACAGACTTTGGATATGATTCATTCTTATTTTTCATGTAAGAAATTTGAGGCTCAGAGTGTTTAAGTGATTTACTCATAGTCATATTTGTGTTACTCCTTTAATTTTAATTTTCATTTTTTTAGGTTTTTGCAAGGCAATGGGGTTAAGTGACTTGTCCAAGGCCACACAGCTAAATAATTGTTAAGTGTCTGAGGTCAGATTTGAACTCAGGTCTTCCTGACTCCAGGGCTGGTGCTCTATTCACTGTTCCACCTAGCTGCCCCACTTCTTCTTCTTTTTTTTTTTAGGTTTTTTCAAGGCAATTAGGTTAAGTGGTTTTCACAAGGCCATGCAACTAGGTAATTATTAAGTGTCTGAGGTCAGATTTGAACTCAGGTACTCCTGACTCCAAGGCACCTATCCATTGCACCACCTAGCTGCCACTTTCTTTCATTTTCAAAAAAATCCAATGATACCCTGTGTAATATCTTGATTCCACACAAGAACTGGATTTAGGTGAGACAGCATTGTACAAAATTAGAAGTCCAATGGCAAGTAGCAAAACAAATATTAAAATTGACTGGAAATGACCTGTAATGAATATATCACTTTGGCACCTTTGATGACTGACTAAGCTCTAAGACTTGCATATCCCCTGGTTTACATTTTGTCATGACCATTGGAACAAATTGTTCTCATTCACCTTTAGGGTCCATCTGGTACTCAACTCTCACTTGCCATTCCCAAAAGCTGTAACAGGTACAATGACCACCCTGGTAAAATTGTTTCAATAGATGGGAAATCAAGAGATCTCAAAACCATAGGGAGTTAGGAAAATGTCTTCCCCAAGCATGGGAAGATTTTCTCCAGCAGAATGGACAGATGAGAACAAACATGGTAGTAAAGCCAATAATTGTCAGAAGTGGAGTCTGAATATACACCTCTCAAATTCAAAGCCCTACTCCTGTTTTTCCTTATACTTTAGTTAAGCTGCTGACCTTTATCAACCTTTTTTTCTCCCTTTAGCAAAAGAAAGTCCTATTTGTGTATTTCAGAAGAAAAGTAATACTTTTCTTACAATTTTGAAGAAAAGGACTGACATATTTCTTTTAACCTCTATTAAGAAAAAAAATGGGTGAGAAATAAAATTGAATTTTCCTCAGGTCCATTATTTACCTTGGATCTTTGTGACCTTAGGGAGAATGACCTATATTTCTCAAAGAGGAAAGAAAAATATCATAATTCAAAAGACAGATCTCAGGTCCAAGATTATTGGACCTCTTTCCTTTTTTCCTCCATTATAAAAATTACTTCAGAAGGTTGTTAGAGAAACATGATATGAAAACCTTAAAATACTATCTAAATATGAATCAGATTATCGTAAAATGATGTAAAATATAAGTCATATAATGACATATTCTCCCTGATTGAGGAAAAATATGTATGAGTAAACCTTTCGGGAGGCCCAAAGTTTAAAGTCCCTTTACTGAGTTACAGAGAGACTATGACCTAATAGCATATAGCAAAATAGACTTCTTAATTACTAAATCCAATGATGTTTTGTCAGTCTTCATCCTTTTCAGTTCCTCAGTTTTTGTCATAGTGTTACATGAAGGAATTCTTCCCTTATTTTCCTCTATCTCTCTGATCTCTTCTTGGTTATTCTATTTTTTCCATTCTCCTCTTACTAAGTGTGGCTATCTCCAACAGTTTTTCTTCTCATCACTATCTGTAGTCTTTCCCTTGATGAATATATTACTCCAATGCTTTACTAAGGCTATACTCCAGGAGAAATTTGACTTTTATCTTACCATCTTTGATTTTGACTTCTTAAGGCAAGTGCCAAGAATTGTCCTTTCTATGGAAATAATTAGCAGGTTGAAGACATCTAGTTCTTTTCTCTGCTGTTTCTTTCATGAAAACCATAGAACCAAGTTTCATCATCAATCAGATGAAGTAGTTCAAGCTGTTGCTAGAACTTTCTCCATACTACATCTCATCCCTGATGATGGGCCTCTTTTTAATATCAGCCTCTCTGTGGTACAGTTTGACAGAAACTTTGAACATCCCCATTATATTGTTAAAAATAAATATATTTATATTTGACCTTCTCCCATATTAATGAGCCAAACTCAGAAAGTTAAAAGAGTTCTATTCAATACATCAAGACCATAAGCTTTGGGTGAGCTAGTCTGGATTCAATTTGTACTGTTTTCTATAATAGGTAACTTCCATACAATAGAAAGAGAATTTTGGTATGTAAGTGTTTCAAATGAGGAAATGGGTTTGATGCTGTTTCACTTCTTGATTGGTGCATGTATTAAATGAAGAGTTGCAGTTAGTGCCATCTTAGCTCCTCTTTTATTTTTTTCCTCCAAGGGAGAAGAGATTAGTGCTAAGGAGATGGGATTATTGTGCAATTATGCCAACTACCTGCTATGTACCTAATATCTAAAAGTTATGAAGTCACTCAGACTTATTCTGCACTAGTTCCTAACTTTACAAAATAATTATTTAATATTATGAAATTATTTACTTGAAATATTCTGGGCAGAATTATTCTATATTTTCTTGCATAAGAACATATCTATTTGATATGTTATTTGGGGTCTGTTTCCTTACCTATAAATTTGAGATAATAAAATTTAAACCACTTCTTGTTTAGGATTATTATGAGAAAGAGGGGTTTTGTTTGTTTGCAAAATTTAAAGTATGGAAAATTATGTTATTATTTGCTGAATCCTCTGTATCAATTAATGTCAGTCTGATGAGAAATAGAAAGGAAGCAGTTAAAAGTAAAACAAAAATAGATCATCTAACACTCTCCAAATGTAAATTTTTCTCCTACAGCTATAAGACCACATACTAAAACTACATGCTTCATAACTTATCTATTAAAATATTAAATAATCTTTACCAACCCTGCCTCTTTTGCTTCCTGTTTATATATAGTGATGAAAACTTTTTAGACTTTCCACACTAATCTTTCTGATTTTATCATTTCACAGTTCTGTCCTACAAGTTCTGTCCTTCAAGGACTACCTTACCTATTAAGGATCCTGCTTTGATATACAAATTTGGAACAAAGAGTACCTGTATTCTAGTTATTTCACGCATCAGTCAATAAGCACTTTTGTGTTTAAGCTGTTACAGATATTATGTGTGTATGTATAGATTTATATTTATGTATATTTTAATACATACATGTATATATACTTACACATATGTGAGTATATATATATATATTATTGTGTTTTTTGGAGAGGAGATGTAAAAACATTAGAAAATGATTCTTGTAGAATAAGTGATTAATATTAAATTTAGTAACATTCTTAAGGAAGTTCAATAAAGTCAAGAAACACTACAAGTAGGGTCAATACTGGACAAAGTCATTGAACTTGGGAAATGACTTCCTGCATAGCAAAGTCATTTTTTATTTGTTTTTCTTAAACATAGTTAATGATAATCCATTTTAAAATACCAACTGGTGTAGGAAGTACAGGGTACAACCCTATTCCTGACTTTTACAAAGAGTTTCAAAGGAAAGGCTGAGTGGAACAAGATGTAAAACACAGAGCAAAGCCTTTCAGTAGAAAAGTAAAAATAAAAGGCTAGTAATGTATTACCTTGTGATCTTACCTCTACACTACAGCATGTTTTGGAGGAAATCTATATAGGACTTAGCATGACTATGGAGCTGTAGGTTTCAATAGACCTGCCACTTCATGTTTTAGAGATTCTCTCTGTCTATGCAGAAATGGAAGAGTTCAATTTTTTCAGTGAACTTGAAAATTTGATTTTCAAGGTTTATATAGAAAAAATAAATTTTCTTTGAATAGAAGTTATTTGCTATATCAGCAGATTTGTTCCTCAGAGTGAACAAAGGGCATTCTAGTCTTATTTCGATTAGAAAAATATTTCTTCCTTTTCTTTGAACCTTTCATAGGAAGAAAAATGATGATGGATCCTTAAAATATCCTATTGCCAGTATCAAGATCCTAGGTTTAGGCAGATTGGATTTGAAAGGGAAATTGCCATTACATTTTGGGAATTGAGACATCCAGCAAAAACTGAATGATCTTCTTAACAAATTCAAATACATTTTTTAATCTGATAGCTTTCAATATTTAAAACATTGAATGTTTAAGGTAAAAGAAATGTATTTTGGCCTGAAGATTTGAATGTAATTTTGTATCATGGAGCCAAAATTTGATGTTTTTTACATCTAAACTTACATAAATCTTCAGAAGATTCTTTTGTAACATAGTATGAAATTATTTATTTCTATAAAATGAACTTGAATGATAGTGTTGAAAAATGGATTGATACTTAGATGAAAATATTTGATACTTTCAACTGAAATGTACGCTTGATGGTACTCTATATTAAATTCACAAAAGCCTATTATTCTCTTTAGTACTAAGGACAATGCCTGCTGATAGTAGATGCTTATTAATGCTAGTTGACTGGCTTTAATCTTTCTTTTTTATTGTGAACTTAACAATTGTCAACAATACCAAAAATTGGACTTATTTTTTCTGATTTTATAAATATGACTGAGATTTTTGAGATTATTAAACCAAATGACTTAGCTTGAAGCATAAGTAGAATGTCTTTTATATAAATTTTGAGGTGTCTTAACTTGTTTTGATTCTGACTTTTAAAAAAAATTGCTTCTCATTTTCAGAAATTTCTTCTTTGGTCTTACACCAGAACTTGAAGATCAGATGATTCTCTTAATAAAAAACCAGGCAGATAATGCCACAAGCATTTTCAGATGTTTTTAAAATCACCATCTTTTAAACTAGGACAAAATATGACTAAAGTCAGTTTGGAACCCAAATAATGAGCTCCATTATTAACATAAATATAATGGCATATTTAAAGGGGTTGTTAAAGTTGTATTTCTAAATTATTTGAAATGATTCAGTAATCAAACATCTCTTTCATTGTGCACAAGATGTCAGTGACTGACAATGATAAATGATATTGCATTCCGTTATTCACTAGATGATAATGTCCTATTCACAAATGAATAGCTTTATCTGCCAGTGATTTTTAAAAGTTCTTTGTACAACTGAATTGCTATAATAGACTTTCTCAGCATTGCACACAGAGTTACTGAACGCATAATGTTTCCTCTGAATCCAGTGGATAACAGAAGCTCTTCACATTCTATTTATTCAAAGAGCAAAATATAATTTTAAGGCAATGATCCAGGTGTTTCAATTCAGAAGCTGAAGCTGTCCAGTTGTGAAAGGAGCCATTCTTTTTTATGTTAGGCATATTTTCCAGCCATTGATAGCAGTAAAATGTTGTTGGGGAGTGGGGGGAGAGAGAGAACAATACTGTATATTTAAATCATGCTATGATTAAATTATGGTTTGACTTTATTTCTTGTAACCACTAATTTCTTTGCTAAACATATTTAAAGGCTTGCTGTAATGAAAAAAATATCAGAGGAAGTCTAGTAATTATTACTTATTTTTGAGCAGTTTCTTCATCTGTTAAATGAGTAGGTTGGACTAGATAATATCTAATGTCTTTTGCAGCTCTAATCTGCTATGATTCTATGAGCTTGTCAAGCTAGAATTTTACTTTAAGAAAATTAGATTTTCACAAAGGTATATGAAAATCCATACACTCTATTGGTTCTCATACAGAAAACACTAGAAACTTGTGAGAACTGCCTACAGTTGTCATTCAAAAGAGCAAGGTCCTAGGATTACAGGAACAAAGCTTTAGTCCTAGAATGAATGGACTGTTGAAATCATTTAGTCCAACAACATTTATTTTACAGATGAGAATACTAAGATTTAGAAAAGTTTTAGTGACTTGTTAAGTCACTTGTTAAGTTTATATAATTAGGAATAATTATATAATTAGTCCACAAGACTAGAGATTTAAAGGATGATAATATTACTGTGTTCAAAATGTCACACTGGAAATGGCTCTTTCTAGTTAATGTCCAGTTTCTGTCCTCACTTTAATTCATGATTTTCCATTTTACCATTAGATTACAAAGCTGCCATGTTGCTAATGAATACGTCAAATCTTGTGCATATATATATATATATATATATATATAAACAATTTATAATTTACATATCACTTTAAAATTTACAATATATATATATATATATATAACAATTTATAATTTACATATCACTTTAAAATTTACAAAACATGTCTCATACAATTTCTTGTCTGAATCTCACAAATGCCTGGAAGTTAGATCCTTTAGGTATTAATGCCTCTATTTTAATTATGAAGAAATTGTGGGTCATAGATGCTAAATATGTTACTCATAGTGCTCCAGATATTTAATTTTAGAAGTTAGATTTAAGCCTATGTCATCCTATCGCCAAATGACTCTGTCTATTATGCCATATTACCTACTTTTAATCTGTTTCATTATTGTCTCATGTTGCCTCAGGTTCTTGTTTCTTACCAAGATTTCACTGGGGAAATTGCATCCAGAGCAGGCTGATCTGATATCACAACTTCCATCATGGAAGATTCCAATTCACTCAATCTGATCATAAGTTTATCTTCAGTCAAGCCTAGGAGCAGTTTATAACCTGATCATACCCCTGGAAAGAACTTTCTCCTTATAACATCATATAAATATATCTATGTTTCTGTTTTGGCATTTAATATATAAAATGTTTTTATTGCATTTATAAGGTATTTTTAAAGTTAACAAACTTTGTACTAAGTACTGGTGAATGAGGAGAAGGAAAAAGTCTCTGTCCTCAAGTAGCTTATGTTTTAATGAAAGAGACAACAAAAATAAAGCAATTCATACAGGACAGATATAGGGTTAATGAAAGTTAGCTTTATAGGAATGACTGTGCATGCTTAACCATTATTAAGTTCTTTGAAAAAAGGGAGTATAATTCAGTAAAATTGTAATCTTACTTTCTACCATCAACCTCCAAACTATCCCCTTACAGCAAGTCAACTCATCAGTGAAGCCTGGGTGCATGGGTTTTATTGCTTACATAGTATTTCCAGGATTATTTATTTGTAGAGCAGTGGATAGAACAATGACCCAGAAGTCAGGAGGACTGACCTCAGTCATTTAACACTTAGCAGCTGGGTGACCTTGGACAGGTCTGGACTCTGATTGCTTCACACCCATGATCATCTCCAATCATCCTGATTCAAATCTGGTCACTAGATTTAAATAGCTTCAGATGAAAAAATAAGACTTGGTGACTTAGTACAGTACCCCCTCACTCAAATCCAATTCATGTGCTTTCATGGAATCACCTCCCTGATGCTATGGTCTTCTTTAAGAAAAAAGGACAAATATTATTTAGATTCCCCAACTCATATAATTTTAGGAAGGTCCTAGGAATTGTTCAGTAAACCAAACAGGCAATAGGAGAAAGTCTTTTTTAAGAAAAAGGGAATATAGAACATCCCCAGAAATACATCCAATGAATTATCTCCAATGAAACTAAGAGGTTTTGGGGAGTCATTTTCCCCATGTTCCCAAACCCATCCAAAAAAAGTAACTTTTATGGCTGTAAGGCAAATTAAGCCTTATAGAATTTAATTATACCTACATTGTATTGTTTCACCTTTGTGTGAGGTAAAAATTCAGATTTTCATGAGTTCGTAGCCATCAAAATTTATATCCCTATAACATCACCTGGAAGGTATTGATATTTAAAGTATGAGATTTTGTAGCAACAATCCCTTGAAATTATTGAAAACACTGCACAAGTTTTCTATTCTATTCTTTTTATTCAATTCTGCATCCTTATCATTATTCATCATTTATCCTTTATAGTTGTTCCACATAGACTTTTTGAGCTCTGATTTCTATTGAGTAGGGAGCTGCATTACTTTGTCTAGTAATGGGATTAGTACCTTATATGAAATTTAAAGTCTTAGATAGTTACCTAGAATGTATGTATTGAGAAGTCAGCAACCTATCTCTGGGGTTGCATAGTTTGATTTTGGTTGCAAGACTTGCAACTTGATATTCCTGAATCTGAGACTAACTATCTATCTGACATGTTCTGGGTTGTAATCCTGGGTTAGTCATAACCTTGTAGAGAAGGTAACCAGCTTTGATAGAGGAAAATTCTTAGAAATTCCTAAACCAGTGAAATACCAGTACTTTTATGCTAATTTTATATATGTATGTGTGTATATGTGTGTATGTATGTATCTATCTATCCATCTAATATCTACTGATCGATCAATCTATTTATCTAACACCTTTCTCTCTATTTATACCTGTATATTTCTACTATGCAGATGTCTCCATGCATGGAATGGGTGTTGCCTCAGAGTTTTGATGACTTTATATTGTTTGGGAAACTTTGCAATAGCTGCAATGATATATCCTAAAATCCCATCTTTTAAACAACTGTTTCCTCCTAGTTGTGTTGAATAGTTGCAAAGTATAGACTGCTAAGTATTCAAAAATGAGCTAAATTGAATTGTGCACAAAGGACACTACAACATCATAGGATTAAAATTATCTATAGTGTGTTATTAATGATCATATGTACTGCATAATAAATAACATGGGAGATATTAAGGGTGCACATCAGTGGGAAAGGAACGGCATTGATCATTTATCAGGAGTGAATGCATAGTTTGAATGTTGCTCTGACATCACCTCAAAAATTAAATAATTCCAAGAAAAGTGTGTGGGGAATTATCTGGAGAATTATGTAAAGATATGCATAAGAATCTTACTAGGTGAGAAAGCATGGATAAGTTAGCTACATTGATAAGATCATATAACTATTGAAATATCAAAATTAATTCATCAGATTAATTTCCATTTAATTAATAAATTACTAGATTTTTTCTCAGCTTTATCTCTACATTAGATTACCTAATGATTTCATGATTTAGTTTATTACTCCTTTCTTTTAAGGAATGCAAATGCTAATCATAAGTAACCTCCTGTTTTTGATTCCCAGAATTTTTTGTTTGATTACATTTCCTTTATATTCTTACATTACTCATTTTCTGGTAAATTGATTACTTACTTCCTTATTCTTGATCTGGAAAATTTCATTTAAGTTGTAGCTAGTAAAACACATATACACAGGACAGCTAGGTAATGCAGTGAATAGAGCACTGGCCCTGGATTCAGGAGCACCTGAGTTCCCAACCTCAGACACTTAATAATTACCTAGCTGTGCAACCTTGGCAAGTAACTTAATCCAATTGCCTTGCAAAAAAACTTAAAAAAAAAAGAAAAAAACCACTAACGCACATATTTCTGGTTATTTTTTCTGGTCATAGTGTCCTTAACAAATAATAATCTTGTTTCTTTTATCATTTTAGACTCAAGAAGGAAATTTTGAGATAAAGTTGTACATACATTACTAGATGAAAGATATTTTGCATGGACAAACTGTGACGAGAGGATAAAACATTTGTTAATGATAATTGAAGATATACATGCAATCTTTAAGAAAGAAATATCATTGGCACTGAACAAACTAAGTAGACTGGCAACATCTTGTAGGTAGGTTGGCCACCATATAACATAAAGATATTTTCTAATAAGAAATTTCTTTTCATATATTGCATGCTAGTCTAATATTTTGTGCATTTTCATACATTTTTGGGATTGAATAATTTAAAAATTGCCAAATACTATATATCTTGATGGTATGAATTGTATTAATCTAAAGTTTCACAATCTAACAATTTTCTCAAAATATTCTTCAATATCATTTATACCAGAAAGTCCTATAATAATAAATCTTTTCTTGTTATGACTCTCATCATCATATAATGAATTACATTTCATACTGTTGGCTACCATGAGTTAGCCCTACTGTTATTGTCATCAAAGTTATCCTTCCTTCATAAATTTCATATCCTCTGTAAGGAGGGTCTGTTTGCTATCGACCTCCTGCCTAATCATTTTGGCATTGTTTCATTCTTGCTTATTCACATTACTGCTCAAAACAATTTTGTAAATTACTAAGTTTATTTAAAATAAATTTATATTTGCCATTACAGAATCTACATTAAATATCAGCTTCTAAAGTATATGAAAGATGTCATGTTCATGAAATTTGAAAATCAGCCATCATGTATTACTTATAGATCTGCCCATTCCTTCGGCTCTCTTCAGGGATTACTTTGAGCCAGATGCAAAATTACATTTTTTAGCATTGTTGTTGCTTTGTGATCCCATTTGGTATATTCTGGCAAATAATTAAAATGCTTTGCCATTTCTTTCTCTAGCTTTTTTTTATAGTTGAGAAAACTGAGGAGAACAGGGTTAAGTGACTTGCCTAGGATCACACAGCTGTTAAGAGTCTGAGATTAGATTTGAATTCAGGTGCCCTAATTTCAATCCTAGCACTCTTTCTCTGGTGCAATTTAGTTATCCCTCTTAGCAGTCCCTTCCTGATATCCATCAGATCAATCTTAACATTTGTAAAGTTGCTAAGCAGTTATTTCTTAGGTAATTATATTCATGGTAAAACTTCTTTGGTCACACCTACTGTATTAAATGATCATCTGGATAGTTTTAGATTTTTTACCCTTTGCTAATTAAAGCAGTATAACTAAAAAGATACATAGTATTTTTTAAAATAAATATTCAACTGAACAATGAACTTTCCCTTTGTAACATGAATCAAAGCAAACATTTGGAAATGAACTGGTTAATTTGATAACTATAAATAACTTTGTGTATTACTCCAGAGAATATATAGATATGCACACACACACACACACACACACACACACAAATGTGTTGTGTGTGTGTGTTTTATCTGTATTCATGTATGGACTTTTGAAAACATATTTCCTAACTTTTAATATCTTTAAGAATGGTGATTTGATTTTAAGATTAAAAAGAGTCCAGCAGATAATTTACTTGGGATTCTCACTAGTAGAAATATTACCTCTATTGTTTTGAATGACATACCATTAAATGACTCAAGAAAATGATATGAAAATGCCTTCTTATAAAGGGTAAAACTTTTAAAATACACATTTTTATGTCGCTGTTTAGAAAACATCAGAATTGCCCAGTGTAGCCTGGTTGCTGTGTTCCTGTTCCTTCTATTGTGAGAAATATTTTCATCTCCCTTCCATTGTGAATGGGAATATTTTTCGTAATAAAGATGGACTGAGTGCCATTTTTCTGTATTTCGCAGATGCTAGCTTTGTTGTTGTTAGTACAATAAAAGGCAGCACCTAGAATAATCTGGTGTACTTTCATTTTTGAACTCTGATATCAATCGCGGTAAACAGGATATTTATATTCCATTCCCACAAAGGAGGGATAAATGTTCTCTTGACTGGTTCTTTTCCTTTACAACAGCTGAAATGCCCTACCCATAAAACCTGTGTACTAATATTCCTTCAGTAAACACAGGGAAAATATCTTGTACCACAATAGATTTCCTATCATTCTCTGAGGAAAATATCTAAGCTTTTTAACATCTACTTTCAAATTCTCACTGTGCTGAAAGATAAAGGAACAAAATTTGGCAGAGTTATTCCCAGGGTGAAATTTATCAGAGTTGTCCTCAAAACACTGAGACTTTGGGGAGGAATAAATCATTGTCCTTTACTGTTGTTAAAAATAAACAATACCATGCCCTCTTTTTGTCCTTTCCTGTTAAAGTTTTTGTAAAAAATTATTTTACAGACATAACTTATTCAAAATATTTATTTGAATTAAAGAACAAATGACTACATTATTGGAATGCATCCAATGAGTTTTATATCTTAAAAATGAGTACAATTGAACAATAAGTTCCAAAGCAAATGAAAAGTGACATATCTTTTATTCTGTTTCTGCCATTAATATTTCAGAAATTCCAGGGTATCGAATTCCAGGGTTTTACATTCACAAGTGGGTATTACAAATCTTTCCATACTTTAGTATTAGTTGATGATTTCTGTCTTTATAATGACTTTTGAGTTGGGATTGAGGTTGTGATGACAGATAGAATGCAGGCAGACTGAAAACTCATCCAGCGTAGTAGGCCTTACCAGAACTTGTGCTCCTCTTGACATAATTCTTAAGACCTATCTTCAAATCAAAATGGAAAAAGGAAGAGAAAGGTATTAAAAGAGAAATAAAACTCCCAAAATAAATTCAGTATTTACTATCATTTATTCATAATATTTTAATTCTACTTCAAGAATTTGATGCCCAAGGCTTTGTAATAGTGCTATGCATAAATTTGTATGTGCTTATTTTTTCTATTAAAATAAAATAAGTCAGAAAAATGAGTATATGAAATATTAGGTAAATAAGGGATCTTCATAATTTAAGATTTTAAAAAAGAATTTATTAAGAATATGCCATGTCAGGCACTGAGTAATCTAGTAGGCATAAAAGAAAGCCCCAAACTTAAGCAAACAACTACCTATAGATGATAAATAGGTAAATAGATAGATAGAGGCAATAGATAGGTATCTAGACAGATAAGAGATATAAATATAGATATATAGGATAAATTAGTGATAATTTCAGAGGAAAGACATTAGTATTAAGCAGTAAAAGAAAAAAAATCTTATTATGGGATGGGATACTTGAATATTGGAGCCAGGAAATCCAGAATATGGAGATAAGGAGGGAGTACATTCCAGATATTGGAGTCAGTCAGTGAAGCACACATATTGACTCTCCTTCAAATACCCTAACTACTCAGTTCTTCAATCTACTCCTTTCTCATAATCTCCCCCTAGCCCACTTCAGTTATACACAAGGATTACAAAACTTTTCATCTGTTACCATGTACAAATGTTGCATCTCCACATTAAAATATTCAGAAATGCTCTTATTGGCTATACAAAAGGGATGATTATTGTGATTGATGACAAGAACAAAGTTGTAACTACCTCTCCCTTTGCTTTCCCTTACTAAACCCTGCTTTTTGTCCACACTATGACCTTCAACCCATGACTCCTCAGTTTTCTCTTAGGTCATCACCCTTGTACTTATCACTTCTTTTCCCCATCTTGACTCTTGGTCAACTTCACATTCATCCCTAGTTCATTACCAGACAAGGCTTCATCCTTGGATCATTCCCACTACTCACTCCCACTTAAGTGTGCCTGAATAAAGATGTAGGAAAATATACAACTATTGTGATTGAGACAACTAAAAAATCATGGTACTCAGCCTTAACTGGGCCCTCACAGTTGCTAGTCAATCTTACTACACTTCTCTTATCCACTTACCATTCCTTTTTTCCATAGTGACTCCCAAATCTTTCCATCTCTCTTCCAACCTGTTATGATTATCTCACCTCTCAATTAAGAACCTTAGCCCATATTTTAGAGGGAAAAAATGGACTATTCATCATGAACTCCCACTTTGCAGAGCCATAGAGACTCATCACAGTCTCTTATTTCCCCCAATCTTACATCCAATTTCTCACCTAGGACTATCAATTTACCTCTTCAATATGTCTTTTATATGTTTCCTTCTTCCTGTGATACTACCATTCACCCTCCTGCAGGACCTTATTACTTCATGCCAGCACTATTACAATATGTTGCTGGTTGGTATGACTGCTATATTTTATTCCTCACTTCAGTCCATCTTCCATTCTGTTGCCAATATTTTTTTAAAGCACAGATCCAACCATGCTAAACTCCCTATTCAATAAACCACAATAATTTCCTATTGCTTCTTTGATACAAAAAACACAGTCTTCTGCTTGTCATACAAAGCCCTTTATAAATTAGCCCCCCTTCTACCTTTCCAGTCTTCTTATTCCTTGGTCTATGACACATGATCTTCATCACAGGGACACTATTCTTGCTCTTAGAAACACAAACATCTCTTCACTCTGGGCATTGCTCTGGGTATTTTCCATTTCTGGAAGGCCCTTCCTCCTCTCTTTCATCTTTTGGACTTCCTGACTTCCTTTCTGACTAAAAATCTCATCTTCTTGTTGTTGTTATTTGTTTTACATTCTCAAAGAGGACCATGATATTGGGGATATGATGCTGCGACGGGCAAATTAATTTGATTTAAGTGAAGGATGCTTGAACAAAGTCACTTCCTTCACTTTCTCTTCTAGAGCCATCTGGGTCCAGCGACCAGCTAGGGATCAGGAAATAGCTGTGAATGCTGCAGGAGACCTTGGCCTTTCATTCTCTATAATTACCTTTTCCCAACCATTCTTAGTTTTAGTTTCTTCATTCTTTTAGTTATTATGTATTTATATTTATATAAATATATTTATATTTAGTTATTATGTATTTATATTTTGCATAGTTGATTTTTAGATTTATGCTTGTTTCCTCAAATTAATAATCATAAATTTTCTGATGGCCAGGACTGTGTTTTGCTTCTATTGTAATTCTAACATTTAATATGGTCCATGACTCATAGTAGGCTCTTAATAAATGCTATTTTTTTTTCCTGTGTAGATGCTTTCAGTTATATCCCCCACTTCCCAATCTCATTTGGGGTTTTCTTGATATATTAGAGTGGTTTGCCATTTCCTTCTCCAGTTCATTATATAGCTGAGGAAACTGAGGTAAACAGTATGAATGAGTTTCTCAGGATCATACAGCTACTAAGAGTCCAAGGACCAGTTTAAATTCAGTAAGATGAATTTCCCTGACTCTAGGCCCAGCACTTTATCTACTGCACTGCCTAACTGTTCTTCTTCTTCTCTTCTTTTTTTTTTAGGATTTTGCAAGGCAAACGGGGTTAAGTGGCTTGCCAAAGGCCACACAGCTAGGTAATTATTAAGTGTCTGAGGCCACATTTGAACTCCGGTTCTCCTTACTCCAGGGCTGGGACTCTATCCACTGTGCCACCTAGCCACCCTCTAACTGTTCTTAATAGTTGCTTATTACTTGATTATTATTGACTAAAAATGTACAAAGGATATTTCATGTTTTGTAATGAGAAATAGCAAGGATGTCAGTGTCACTTTGCATTATAATTGTAGGGAAAAAATACAGAGGAAGACAAGAAAGATAGGAGTGGTATGGTATATGGACAGCTTATAAAAAAAAACAGGATTTTCTGTTTGATCCTGGAGGTAATAGGAATCCAATAGAGTTTATTAGATAGGGGTGAGACATGGTAAGTCTTAAACTTTAGAAAGATCATTTTGGTAAGTGTATAGCAGATGGGTTGTAATAGGAAAAGACTCCAATTAGGGAAGCTAAGAACAGACTTTTGCAATAGTCCAGAGAAGTTCTAAAGGCTTTTCTATCAGAATGTAGCAGTAGAGTTGCTGGATAAAGCGGGGTGTTAAAGAAAGGTATTATGAGGATAGAATAACAGATAAGAAACAAAGAGGAATATACAAGAGAAGTAAAGTTTTGATATAGAATTATCTCATGCACTGAGAAGAGCTAGAGTGGTTGGAGTTTGGAGAAGTTAGAGAGAGTGAAGTATCCTAATGAGTAGTAAAGATATTCTTCAGCTATTCAAAGTCAACTTCTCCAATTTCTTGGCATAACCTCTTCCTTTGTACTAAGTTGTACTAAATATGCTTTCTTTTCTTTCTTTCTTTCTTTCTTTCTTTCTTTCTTTCTTTCTTTCTCTCTCTCTCTCTCTCTCTCTCTTTCTTTTCTGTTGGTAAATATTAGCTCATCTGATCTTCAAAAATCCTTTTAAAGTATATGTGATTCTATCACTATTTTACAGTTGAAGAAACTGAATGAAACGGGGGTTATGTGATTTGGTCAGAGTTGCACATTTAGTTTCTGAGGCTGCATTGATTTCAGATCTTCCTGAATTTAGACTCAACACTCTATCCATCCTAATACCAGTCCCCTCAGTTTGGAGAAAAGACAGGTTTGATGATAATGTTAATAAGTCCTTTTTAAGACCAATTGAATTGGAAAAATTAATGGGATTTTGAGGTGGAGATGTCAAAAAAAGAAGCTTGCAATTCAAAACTGTGCTTCAATGGAGAATAAGATTGCTTATTGGTAATTATAGCAATGATAATTAAATGGCTAAAAGCAGATGAAATCACCAAGAGAAAAAATATACAAAGAAAAAATCTCAAGACTGTAGCCTTGAAGGTCATACTTGCTAAGAGGATTATAGACTGATGATGACTTGTCAAATGATTGAAGCATATCTCCCCACTCATCAGGAGTCTCTATGCTCTAATACTATTCCCAATTGGCCCCACTTCAGCTCTTCTTAATGCACAAGTGAATCCTGCAATGCTGCAGTGTAGAGGTTCTTAATCTGTTCCATAATTTTAGTTTATGAACTTGAAACATTATTTGGATAAGGGATCTAAAGGTTTCATCAGCCAAAAGGGTACTTAAGCGGAAAAACAGACAAAGAGAGACATAGACAGAGAGAGAGAAAAAGACTGAGACAGTGACAGAGACAAAGGGAGCATATAAGATCCCCTGATGAATAGTAATAGAAAAGGAATAATTCTTTGACTTATGAGAATTAAGTAAATTTCTGTATGGTTTCAACACCCTTCACCTGTGCTTGGGAATTTTTTTTAATCTGTCTGACAACTTGTATTTCCAATCACCCAATTACCAATCCTCACTTCATCCACAAACATTTTTATTATAGAAATCAAAATATGACATTCTTGTAAAGTGTTTGGACTAGTTTCACATCCCTTTCCATCAAACCTGACATTTCCAGATGCTGAGAACTTATTGGGCACTTCCTCCTTTCTAGAGTTGATGAAAGGATAAAGGATGGACTTATGAGTCCAGTCTTTTCTCAGAGGATGAAGCCTCAATAAACTGTGGGGAAAAAAGCATTCTGGGATCAGAGTGAATAAATGCATATACATATATATGTATATATATATATATATATATTCATATACTTATATGTGTATATACAGGCATTATATATTATATATATATATATGTGTGTGTATCTCATCCCTTGGCATGATTGCCTGAAGTGCTAGCATAGGAACTCTAGTCTCGGTTTCAATTAGTCTTAAACTGAAAGGTAAAGTGACTCCCCATAACCCTTGAAAGTAGCTCAGAACTCTTTCTCCATTCTCAGGTTGTCTCTTACGTGATAGAGACTTGCATCGTGTCTGAGGTAGTGAGAATGCCCCAACATAATGCAACTCTCTCTGTGAGTGTCAAAAACTCGTTTTATGTCCAACTCTATCATACCTTAAAATTAAAATGCAAAGGAAACAGAAAATGAAGAATATTGGGAAATGTATGACTGAAAATATTTGCTATCTTTGCATGATCTTAATGTATTCCTCCTAGTAAATTCCTCAAAGGTTTTGAATTACATTTTATATATATCACTGACTTGCATAAAGATATGAATTGCATACAGTAACTTGACAGATGGCCTTGGAAGTTCTAATTAAAACAATAGCTGTCATAATCTAAAGAAAAGATCTTGATAAACTAGAACATTGGTCCCATTTCAATATACATGTACAAATTTTATATTCTAGTCCAAAAGCTTCACAAATATAAGTTGCAGGTGTGTGATTATGCTTTGCTGTTTTTGTTGTTGTTTGCCCTTTTGTTTGTTTGTTTTAGGTTTTTGCAAGGCAAACAGGGTTAAGTGGCTTGCCCAAGGCCACACAGCTAGGTAATTATTAAGTGTCTGAGACCAGATTTTAACCCAGCTACTCCTGACTCCAGGGCCGGTGCTTTATACACGACCCCACCTAGCCACCCCTTTGCCCTTTGTTCTTGAAGAAGACCATGACATCAGGTAGGTGATGCTGTGACATGCAAATGCATTGGGTTTTCCAGAGGAAGTGCCAGGCTAAATCATCAGTCTCACACTTTCTCTTCTGGAGCCATCTGGGACCAGGGGCCAAATATAGATTAGGGAGAATAGATATGGCTCTAAACGTGATACACTTAGATAAATGACTTGCTCAGAATCACACAACTAGGACCTGAAGCCAGATTTGAACTCAGGTCCTCCTGATTCCAAGGCCAGTTTTCTATCTACTGTGCCACCTGGCTAGCCATTACTTTTATAAATAGAGGACAGTTTTAGTGGACTTCAAGTTCACTAAAACCTAGAAATGAAAAATCAAAAATAATATCAATATAATAAGTTAAGTTAATAAAGACATTGTACCCCAAAACAGGAAGGTAATACCCCTCAATAGTTTGCCCAGGTATTCTATAACATGTGAAGTAATATCTCTAAGACCAATTTAGGCAAGATAATCATAAACTAATAGAATGGTTTATAATAAGAATAAACACAAAATTTGTAATCTGAGGACAAATTTTCTTATATATGGGAAGTATGGTTAGACAAAACATTTGTGATCTGAATCATTGGATTAAATCTTTGGAGGATAGAAATATTGACAAATTAGACAACTATAAATGACCTAGAGATTCTGCTTTGGGTTCATCAGCTGAAGGATCTGGGAATGTAAGGACTGAAGAAGAGAATACTTGTAGTTGTGGTATGAATTTTCTGTATTTGAAAGTCTGTGATATGGAAGGAGGGAATAGATTATTTCTAATTGATCACAAAGAGTTGAAGTTGTTTCAATAGTATCTGACTCTTCATGACCCCACTTGGGGATTTCTTAGCAAAGTTTCTTTGGTGGCTCTCTTTCTTGAACTCATTTCATAGATAAGGAAAATGAGGCAAAAAGGATTAAGTGACTTTCCCAAGGTCACACAGCTTTTCAGTAACTGAAGTCACATTTGGATTCAGGTCTTCCTGATTCCTGATCTGACATTCTATCCACTATGTCTCCTAGCTGCTCAAAAATAAATAGAAGAATTTTGAAAAAAAAAAAGATCTGATTAAGTTCAATATCAGAAAAAGCTCCCTAATAAATGGAGCAATAGAATGGTGGGGTGAGTTTCTGTAGGAGTTAATGGACTTCCCCATACCGGAGATCTTCAAGCAAAGGTCCTTATCAGTTATGTTTCAGAGGGGCTGGACTAGATAGTCATTGTGGTTCTTCTTATTTATGAATTAAGATGATTAAAAAAATCATGATTATCTCCCAGAACGTTATATCCTCTGTTATTGATTTGAGATTTAATTGTCAAAACATTATCATTAACCAACATAATTGCCATACTTATCTTAATTCTGACTATCTCATCCATTTTAAGTGATTTACAAATATTATTTCAATTGTTCCACATAACCCTGGGCATAAGAGGCTATTATTATCCCCATTTTACAGTTTGAAAACTCAGGATTTCATACTCAGTAACACATACAGTTGGTCAGTGTCTGAAGTCAGATTTGAAGTTAGTACTTCCTGCATTCAGGCAGGGCTTTATCTGCCCCCTCGATTTAGCTGTTTTTTAGGACTAGATCTGAAATCAAGAGAGCAAAGTTCAAGGTCCAGATCATTGCTTATTATTAACATGATCTTGAACAATTCGTTTAAATGTGATCTTTAGTTTCTACATGTGAAAAATAGACAATATTTGATTGACCTGTGTATCAGGATAGGCAGGGGAAAATGTTTTGGAAATTGTAAAGAAGAAATATATTAATAGAACTTTGCTGGCATTAAAATGTGACATAGATATCAGCTAATTTTATTTTTGTCATTATTTTATAAATATAACATTGCTAATCCAATTAATTCCTTCAAATATAGCTTTGTCTAGTTTTGCATTATGCACTGTTTGATAACTGGAGTTAGACAAGATAAACAGGACAATTACATAATATCGGTGGCCTAAGAAAAACTTTTCTTGACAACAAAAGCCAGGCTGAGACTGAATGATAAAATTTGCTTTGAAATTTTTCTATTTTTTTCCTTCTGAATCTTTTATTTGCCTGTCTCAGATAACTAGTATGATTCTGCTGCTGTGAGACTAGTTTGGAATCCTATTTCAAGATTTTGAGAAGTGATGGTACTTTCTGAAATTCTAATAGTATGCGCAAAGTTGGTTAAATGGAGCACTATGTAGCCCTGACAAGTAGCTGTAGATGGAATATACATTGCATATAGTTGGCTAATAAATAGTGAATAAATTAATGAATAGTATGTAAAGTTATACTTAGAAATTGCAACATAATTAACAAGGATCTTAGAATGGTCATAGAATCAACAAGAACTGAGGGTCTAGTCTCTAATTTACTAGCTGTATGACCATGGGAAAGTAGCAAATGCATTTCAACTTGAGTTTTGTGTAATGGAAATAATATCAGCATCTACCTCTGAATGAAATTAGAGAACATGAGCAGTTTGTGAATCTGAAATTGTTTCTAAATTTTAGCTCTCTTCTCATATGTTTTAATATAAAACTTATACCATTAAAACTATGTCAATCAAATTTGCATCAAATTTATAAGGTCAACAGTCATTCCCCAACTACTAAATGGTCAAAGGATATGAAAAGACAGTTTTCAAATGAAGAAATTATATATATATATATATATATATATAACCATATAAAAATGCTCCAAATCATTATTGATTAGAGAAATGCAAATTAAAATAACAATGAGGTATCAACTGACACCTAATCAGATTGTCCATGATGCGAAAAAGGGGAAATGAGCAATGTTGGAGAGGTTGTGGATGGATTGGGACATAGATGTGTTGATGTATTCCTGATGGGGTTGTGAATGGAGTCAGTCTTTCATATATATATATATATATATATATATATATATATATATATATATATATATATATATATACATATATACATATATATGCATATGTATGAAAGTACATGAAATAAAATATAAAATTAAATTAAAAAACATTATCAATATAATGCAAGCATTTTTATCTAAAATATTACCTTTCCATTTTGCATACTACAAGGGATTGAAGAAAAAGAAATGCTGATAAAATCAGTACTGGTACAGTCTTTAGGCTGATGTCCATTGTCAGGCTTTATTCAATATGATGAATTCTTGTTGGTTTAAAGTAAATAGATACTAAACCTGCCATTATATATCCCCTGGTTAAATCCTTACCAAGCACTTATTTTCTGTTGTATTTCCATGTCAATGTAATATTTTTCAATAACAAAAAATGTTGTTTACATATGCATATAATGTGGAAATGATATTGAAATAAGCAATAAAATGTTCTAGCTGTGTGTACACAAAATATTTAATATGAGCTTATAAAACAGAAATCATATCCTTCTTAAAATTCCATGGAACTTCATTGAACTAAATATACTCGACGCATATATAACTTCCTAAATGTAATTTTTATGTAAAATAATGTTATTAGTAAAATACCTTTTATTCTCAAAAAGAATGTAAAGTACAAGTATATGCACTCACTTTTATACATTATATAATCCTTCCACCCCAAATTTTGAAAAAAACAAATAAAAGAACATGGAATTTTATGAATTCTAAATTTCATTAGTAGATTAATTTTGAGATTTTTCTATTATAATTTTAAAGATTATATTTCTTTAATATGATTTTTCCATAGGGTCTTTCTAAATCACAATCACATCACATGAACATAAAAATGAGGAACAAATTTAAAGATAAAAATTTCCATGTTTGTTAGGTTTGCAGGAAAGGGAGTTTTCAGTATGATTTTCAAAGAAGAAGAAATGCAATTGTATTAATATTTGGATTGGTATACTTAATTTTCTTCCTGAAGTATTTAAATCAATAACAACAACAACCTAACTGTATATGCTATTTTCATGGTCTATATAATTATGACTCTGCTGTGATTATTTTTTATCAAATTAAACTTCAGAAATCTAAAATTATTAGATATAAAACAACTATTAATTAATGTTATTGTAGAGTAAGACTTCTAGTAGATTTCCCTCTTGTCTTAAGGATTACAGAAAATGTAAATCTTACAAAATGAAAGTAACATTATGAAGTAATAACTTATCTATAAAATATAACAAAAAAATATTAGTGCTGAGGTAATCCTGAATTCCAAAAGATGGAGAATTATATTCATCATATATTTGGAGAGACTCTGAAAGAGGAAGAAAACAAAGTTGGTAAAGGGATTTCAGATAAGAATACAAGAGAATTTGTTGAAGGGACTAGGGATTTCCACATTGAAAAAGTTAACTTTGGGGAGATTAATATAATTCCTCAAGTAGTTGAAGGGCTGTCGCATTGAAGAGAGATTCACCTTATTTCACTTGATCCCAGACAGCAGAAAATGGCAATCAGAGATAGTTTACAGAAAGACAGGTACTGGTATGATGTGAGGAAATATTTCCAAATAATTAAAAATTGTTCAAAAAGGAATGGCAATGGGAGGTGGTGGGTGGTCTATCACAGGTGGTTTTCAAACAGATCTTTGAGGAGAATTTATAGGCAATGTTGTAGATGGTATTCTTAGACAAGTAGAGATTGATCAAGATGACCTCTGAAGACAAATACATTTTCATATTTATTCGATTCTGTGTTTTAACATGAGTAGATGTAGTTGTATAAAAGATCACAAAGTATAGGAACTATCACGAAATATTGAATTGCAAATACAATATATTCTGAGAGTAAGAAGAAGAAAAGGGAAAAAAAGAAACCTTGTAAGAAATATAATATTAAATTAAAGACCCATTTCAACAAAGTTTTTTTTTAATTTAAAAAATGGCCTTTGAGGGGGTGGCTAGGTGGCACAGTGTATAGAGCACTGGCCCTGGAGTCAGGAGTAGCTGAGTTCAAATCCGACCTGAGACACTTAATAATTACCTAGCAGTGTGGCCTTGGGCAAGCCACTTTACCCCCATTGCCTTGCAAAAAAAAAAAAAACTTTAAAAAATAGCCTTTGCTTATTTGTTTTTTGGTTATAATTTCCCTAGTGGCATCCTCCTTTCTTTTTTGTCTCTTTCAACATTTTGGTCTTTTTTATGTGCTGCCCTTAGGCACAGATTGTTTAATTCTAGTTATTTCCTTTAGTGCACCAGAAAGTTTTAGAGATAATTGAAAATAGCAGTCAAAATTGGATGAAACCAATCAAAAGAACAGATTTAGCAGGTAACAAGTTTTATCTTTTTACTTATTAGAAATCCTGCACGGATGACCTATGGAAGTCCTTATTAATTGGACAATCATTCCAATTATTATCTCTTCTGAAATATATTGTTAGGATAATCTGCTTTCATTACTATGAAGGAAACAGCCCATAAGATAAGAGACCTTCAACAAATGCAAATAAAGAGTGATAGTTATGACCTGAGCATGTAATCATGCTGAAATCTCATTTATGTGCAGATTAGATCTTGATACAGGTAATATTTACTTCTGGATGGAATGGATGCTTACATGTCTAGACTGCAGTCATAGCTCTGTCTAACTTCATTTCTTGAAACTCTTTTATACCTTCCAAGTCACAACCTGCTCTGCTTAAGTACTCACTATCACCTATCACATGAAATTCAAAACTCTCACCATTTGCCATGCTCTACCTTGCAATATTGCAACTTGAGGTGTCTCATTATGACTTCCATATAGTCATGTTGATCTTCATAATACACTGAAACACAAATCAAGAACTAAGAAAAAATTAGCATAAACTTTAAAAATTTTAATTCAGATTGAACAAAACTGGCACCAATTGTATAAAGCACAATCTATAGTCACTACCTCTTTAGATATGATGATTAAAGAATATGGTATTGAGAGACTTCTACATAAATTATACCTATTAGAAGTAAAAATTAAGTTCACTGACTTTTTTTAAAAGACAAGCTGCATTATACTTTTCTTTTATCCTTTTGTTTGAAAGAATAATGATCAGTAACATAATTGCAAGTAATTATTATCTATGAGGCAGGGTAGAAAGACCTGGAATGAAGTTCAGCATCCAGAAGTGGTAAATAAATTTTAAAAAACATCAATTCTTAAATGTTGTTAAAGATTTTTTGCTCTTAACTCTGACCTGTTAGTTGATATTTTGTGCATTTCTCAAAAAATAGTTTATCATTGGATTTCTTAATTTTATTCTGACTAATGCTAAAGTAGAGGTTTTCTATAATAGGTATATGGAGCTGCCATTTCTCCTAAACTAATGATGAACTTCATTACACCTTAAGTGCCTTAAAAAACAAAACAAAACACTGTTTCATTAATCCTCCCTCACTGTTTCCTTCTTTATCTCCCTCTATCCTTTCCTTTCTTCCTTTATTTTCTTCCTTATTCCTCCTTTTCCTCCTCCTCTTCTTCTTCTTCCTCTTCTTCTTCTTCCTTCACTTAACTCTATTGCTTCTATTCCTCCTGCTCCATCTCCAATGAGGAAGCAAAATGAAAAATAAAATATTTGTCACAAATAAGCATTGCCCAGCAAATAAATTCCCTTTTGTTTGTTGGAATTTTTATTTTGGAAGCAATTAGGTGTAAGTGATTAGTTCCAGTTCACATAGTTTGAAAGTGTCTGAGACTGGATTTGAGCTTAGGCTCTTCTAATTCCAGGACCGGATTTCAATCAACTATTCTAATATTTTCCGTGTTGCATAGTATAATGACCATAGGCATCTTTCCATTCAACTCTTTCCTGTTTTAACCCTCTGTTCACCACCCCTCCCAAAGTCTTTTGCCTCTAGATCCCTCTATAACAATGTTGGTGAAAATCCCTCCCATACACAAATGTAGGTTAAATGTTAAAAGTTACATTAATATAATTTGTAGTTAACTCTGCTTTTCTTTTGGAGCCCTAATTCTGCTTTTCTTTACTTATGAAAAAGAAATTATAAAGAACCAAAGGAAGTATAGATATTTTACCTAAAGCTGCTTCTTTTTTGCAAAAAAAAAAATAAATAAAACAAAACAAAAAATAGAGAGAAGATTGCTAAGGGAATTCTTAAACTTTGTCCTCTGATTATACTCTGATCAAGTTAGATGGCAGACTGATTCTGACTGTTCTTTGCTTAGAAGGCTGGAAACAACTCTGCTTTTTGCAGTCCAACAGCTATCCTATTTAAAAGTCAATGTTTTGTTTTTATTTTGTTCTGTTTTGGGTTTTTTCCTTTTGTCTTCCTTCCTTCCTTCTAAAGAATGTCAGTTTGAAATAAAGAAGAACTTGCTCAATTAAAAATGTTCAGGTTAACACCTCAGTCTAGTCACATGGATAAATCTGAGTTTTACTTTCTATAGATCCATTGGTCTGGTACAGTCAAGTGAGGAAGAAATGAGTCATTATGCCCTCTGTCTTATTAGTGCCCAACTTACTACTGTAGAAAGTAATTGAGTGTCCAGTTATAATTTTGTTATTACTAACTTTGTCAAAATAAGTACGATCTTAAGATGGTTTTGTAGGAATATTATAATATTTCATCTTTATTCCAGATCCTCAGACCAAGAGGTCATTTTTCATGTAGATACCAATTCAAATAATACACTAGCTATTGGGGCACACAATTTTATTTTCAATATTATATAAGATTGTCAGCACCAGTTGAAGTTCACAGATATTGTATGAAAAAGATTTTAAAAGATTTTCAGCATAAATCCTTTTGCAAAAATGCAAGTATCTTGCATATCTTAATGGTACATTGATTTGTGCAAACTCTATTGCATCAGCCATGATTCCATGACCTTAGCCTACTAGAAGTTAACTTTCCTGATTTCATCTTATTAACATTTTGTATTCTTTCTTCTACTTCTCTAACTTCAGACACTCAGATGGAATACTAGCTAAAGACCTTTATGTGAAATTGCTAGTATCTCACTTTGCTCCTTCTTTAGTTTTTCTCATTCATATTCTGTACTCTATTGTTTATGCCAGTTAATTTTCTGGTCTAACAGAGATGGGCATTCAAGACATTTCACCTATCCATTATTTCATATCAGCAGGCAGGCTTAGTTATAACAAAGATCAGTAAAAAAAACTAACCTAGTTAGACTTAAATGTCCAATATTTATACATACTTTCTATATGATCTGCTTCTAAATTATGCTCTAAGTATATCCTCTTTCAACCCCTATGAAACTCTAACTTGATTCAAATTACCTTTTCATCAATCCTTTATCATGAATAATTATGTCATCTAGGCATATTTAAAATGGTTCCTTTTTCTGAATTATACTAAAAATGGTATTTTCTATCCAACACAGATATACACATAATTATAATTTGGAGAGGGGGTATGTATGTATAGAGCTATGTGCTTCTCTCTTAAAAAAATTATCCATGTGACATAAATGAATTCATATAATGCTAAATAATCACAAAGAACAGATGTGTGTTTTTGTATAACCTCAAATCTTTGAAACAACCTTTAATATAAGTACTTTTAGATATTTTTATTATCCCAGATGAGCAAAATAAAACTCAGAGAAATTAAGCTACTTAAAGGTAAAAAAAATGCTAGATGACTAAGAGAAGATCAATTAGAAGATTTTTTTAAGAATAAGAGTAATTGTCTTACAATTGCATGCACGTATGTCTTATAAACTCTTAGTAACTATAGAATATTCGTCAATTACCTTTCACAGAATTTGACTTCTTTGACCTTTATACTTTAAAGATCATGATGTATTTGATACTCTTTCTATATGTCTTATATTGACTTTTGGATTAAAAAAATCTTACCTGATTTGAATCACTACCAATTAGTTAATTTCTATATGCATGTTAAGAGAAAGAGATGATATCTATTTTCAGTTCTTTTGCTTTGTTTCACTTTTCTCCAAAACAAAAAAAAAACAGAAGAAATGATAGCAAAATGTTCTTTTTAGAACCACTCATTTCTGATGTATATTGCAACATATCACTTCAATGGCATAATGATTTCATTGGTGTATCTGTGTAACTAGAAATCCTAACATTCTGACTCAAAGCAAAGCACATTCAATTTGAATTCAATCTGAATTAATATGAATTGGAAATTTATTATTGCTACAGGTCATTTTAATTCTAGGAAAATTCTGAAAATGGGGTTACTGGAATAAATGAACTTAAAGATCAATTATGGCTTTAAATCCTATTTCATTGATATATCCTCATAATTTTTTTCGTACAAATATTCTAAAGATGATTTAACCAGGATGCTAAAGTCCTTTTTTCTGATTATTTTAGTATTTAATGGATATATTTATACAAAAAATAATTTTATTTGCATATATTACATGGTCTGTTTCTTGTCAGACACTTATGCTATTGTCAAGACTATTTGTTTTAATGTCAAACATATCCATTATCCCGTCTTTTTACACAATTTTAAAATCCCATTCACCTCTGACAGTCTGCTACAGTTTATTTATACCCATCACATTTCTTTCATTTTCCTTGGGGGACCTATGATTTTGCTTCTTCTCAGATCATATTGCTACTTAAGCCATAGTCTTTAAAGATCATTGAGATATAGATGGATTGATTATGTATATATATATATATATATATATATATATATATATATATATATATAGAGAGAGAGAGAGAGAGAGAGAGAGAGAGAGAGAGAGAGAGGTAGATAGATGATAGATAGATATTATATGTTTGTGTGAAATTGCTTTTTTAAAAACCTCATAACAAACTTATACTAACATGGGTCTTTTTTCCTGTCTCTTCTTTCCAAAAAAAAAAAATGGAAAAAAATTATTCGAAGAAATTTCATTGAATTAGACCTCTGCTGTTGGATTCTAGAGTTCAGAATAAGACAAATTTCAGGATGTTTTTATGAGGTAAACTTCAAACCAATGTAAAAAAAAAAGATTAACCATTGGTCATGTAAAAAATACTTTAAAATTTTCCTTTCACAAATATCTAAGAGTGTACATAGTTATCTAAAAATTTTAGGAAAGGTGACATATAAAATCTCTTACAAGTGTATGATTCTTTAATTATAATTTCACAGTTTAAATATCTACATGAATCTGAAATCTTGGATCTTTAATTTCATTCATGTAATTCCTTTTTCTAGTGATACCCATTATCTATGTCTACCATCCTTTACAACCTACTCCTAGTATTCTGGTAAATTTGGTAGAGCGAGCCCATACTAAGACTTTCTTTTCATTTTCCTCACATTATGTTGATGCATGGGTGAGAATTCTATCTTTTCTTTCCTGACTTCTGGTCACAGATTTCTCTTGTGACAAATTTTTCACTTCTGTTCTTATATGATGCTTTATTAATCATGTGTTGCAATCTGATCATGTCTACTGAGCATCTTTCTATTCCCCTTTGAACCAGCTCTATCTTTATTTTTTTTAGAGACTGACATATCCCATGACTCACAGTCATGAACAGTAGTAATTTTAAATTGACCTTTGTTTCAGGTTAAAGCTTGGAGTCACTGAAAGAACAAAAAAGTTTCAAACGTTTCATTCATTTATTCTAGAACTAGTTCATTTTCTGTTATCACTATCAGTCCAAGGTACATGTAATTGTTGTTAAATTCTTTGATTTGTCTATCCAACTATAAGTCATAGGCTGGACAATGGTAATTTTTTTGCCAGAATATTGATCAGTAAATGATATCACTGAATTTTTTTAGGGCAAAGATCAAAATTAATATCAGATTAGAACAAAAATAAGAAAAATGGGATTATGATTATAACTCTATTCTAGACTACTTAAAAAATCATGTCCTAAAAAAACAGAACTTTCCCTTTAATGGAAAGAACAATGGCAGATTATAACATTTCCTTGAAGAATTATAACCTTTTTAATTCAGTGGACATAAGGAGAGAACAAAAAAAAATCAAGTATATATTAAGTAGGTTTTTATGACTACTAAGTATAATAATACTACAGAATAAATTGACTTACAGAAGTTACAGTGAATGATGACAGAAGATCATTAGTCATTGTGATCCAAGATACAATGGGAAACAAGGGGAAACAAATTCAAAGAAGGCATGGAAATATACCCAACCAAGCAAAATATTTAAAGTAAAATAAAGAAAATAAATGGAAGAAAATGAACAAGATATAACTTCAAAATTGTAATATAAATTATAAAAAAATATGGATTTTATTTTTCACAGTGCTAATTAAAGAGAAGTGGCTTTGACATCAAAAGCCTGCTGCCTGCTTAAGTTTGAACAAGTTGGGTTTCAATTTTATCATCTAAAATGATTTCTAAAGTTTCTTCTATAACACTAAAATATGTGAGAGACATGGTGGGATGCATATATTTACATACATATTTTTCACTTTACTGAATTGTTTCAAACAAACATTGTGGCCTCCTCTACTTGAATATGGACCTCATAGTTATTCCTTTCATTTCAGCTACATTCCTTATTAATATCAATTGTGGCAGTAAATCATTATGAGGGCAGTCTCCATTAGTCATTAAAATAGCCTAAATAAGGGACCAATCTCTTCATTCTAAGATAATCATTATAGGCTTAGGATGTGGGCACAAATTGGACAAGAAAGGATCTGGCTCATTTTGTGACTACAAAACCAATCTAGTAAAGGTTACATATCAGAACTGCATAACAGAAAACATTTAAATATGAAGTGAAAGTAATAAATTGTTTCTTAAACTTGTTAATGAGGCAGTGTACTTAAGAATATTTATGAGAAACCCACTAGAGAATGGAAGATGAAGGAAGGGACTTTGTGATGAATACTTAGCAGGTGCAGTAAATCTCAAAAGATTATAGTGTATTAAAAAACTATATTCATTAAATATCCCAGTGTTTGTTTTAGTGGTTTTCTATGAAAGAACAAGAAAGAAGCATCTATAATTGCATGATTTTTTTTGTTTTGCAAAGGCTCAAGGGAGATAAAAATAAAACAAACATTTATCACCTCTGAAAGCAGATTTAATATTTTAGTAAACCTGATACAGAAATGTGAAATTGTAGAAACTGATATTTTTGTAAATTTCCACTATACATGGCTCTTTACCTTTTTTATCATGACCTTTCTTGGGAAGCTGGTTAATTCTATGGATTCTTCTTAGAATGTTTTTAAGAGCATGAAAACAATCCAGAGGCATACAATGGAAAACACCTATATTGAAATAAAGATTTATTATCTCCAACTAAGTTCATGCCTCACTACACTAAAATTTAAACTAGCCTCCAAATTAAGAGTCCCATACACTATGAACTCTATAAATATCTACCTGCATCATGATTATATTAACATGTTGGTAATAAAAAAATAACATAGTATAGTAGATAGAGGGTTAACCTGAAATCAGGATGAGCTGTATACATATCTTACCTCTTACTCATACTGTTTTGTTACTTTAACATCTCAATATCTAAGACAGTTGTCTAAGGTTATAAACTTCAGATAAGTTTCAGACATATCTATTTATGGAAGTTTCCTGACCTAACACTACATCAAAGGAATGACAGGTTCAGATGTAATGTTAGGTGCCGTGTGGTAAAGAATTATTTTTTTCCAGACAAGAATTGATTAATAGGATAAAACTTACATTTAAATGAATATTTTTAAATTATTAAGGAAAATAAAATATTGTATCATAGTATTATAATCTGAATAGTAATATTTTATGTACATTTCTATAGCTTCAATTATCTAAAATGTACTATACATTGTTGATTCAGTCTACTATCTTTTTAGGATATTGCAAGCTAGTTAAGACTGTGTTTTACACCAACACTGACAACTGAAACTGAAGCATACTAGTGTGGTAGTAAGTTGTATCAGATCGAATTCTGGATTTTCTGCCAGAATATCCTGGCTTGGTTCATGGCCATGTCTGTCAATTTCTACCTTCACGACATTGGGCAGTTACAATTTCTTTGGGTTTCAGTTTCATTATGTGTAAAAAGGTGAGGTTTGACTCCATGGTGTTACTAGTTCCTTCTAGCTAAAAATCTATAATACCCTGATCCTAAGAAATTCCAGATCTGCTTTTCTCTACCTGTGTTTCCTTGCACAATTCACTTTAAATCTCCAGGTTTCAATTTCTACACCTGTATAATGAAGGTATTATATTTTGTGATTTCTGACATTCTCTGCTTCTGTAAATCAAGAAAACTATGAAACTTTCACCTATTCTGCTCCCACCTCAAATTCATGAGAACAAACAGTTTTATGGGATTATTGGTACTCGTTTGATCAACTGAATTATTCAGTGGAACAGATCATCTCTGGTTGTTGATGTTTTATTTAAAAACATCAAAAAGATATAATTACAGAATTTAGCTGTCTTTAACTACTCTGCCATAGTGAGAGTTATTAATATATGTTGGCACAAAACAGAGTAACTAGTTGGACTAATGCAGTGCTGTGTACTTTGGTGACATGGTACATTTTCTCCAAGGATCATGTCTAGCTAGAAAGTTAGGAGTTATATGCATCCCAACTCCCCTCATCAAAGCTATGTCCTAGAGAACATATGAATAAAAGAAAGATAGTCTAGGAACCTGTTTTCCCACTGCTCACATTGTTATCTGACCATAACACTGTTTTCTTCTTCCTATGGGGAAAAAGCAAAGTGTGAAAAACTGAGAGAACACATAATAACATTCACAGGATAATTTTTAAGAGAACTCAATAGGACTTTGTCACAAGACTTACAATTTTAAAAATTTACATGTTGAGCAGATTTACCCATCAACATGATCTCACCAGGATTTTATTATGAATTATATTGTCCCATAGCATTTTCACAATACTCATTTTCTTCAAAAGTACTCTGAGAACTAATTTTGAAAGAAAATGAACCATAGTAAAGTATAGGCAGAAATAATGTGATGCAGAAAACCTCTTTTGTTTCCTGAAAACTCAAAAGAAATGAGCTCTAGTTCCATCAGTGATTCAGGAATGCTATCTAGCCTATGGAAAATTCACTGCTACAGCTTTATTATTGACAACCATATCATTATATTGTTATATATCATATAAATGTGAAAGATGACTGTGAGGAAATTACTAATCATAATGGTTACTCAGGAAGAATTTTGAACTATAACACAAAGAATATATTGAAAATCTGAAGTATTTCTATTCTAAAAACATGTTAACCCCTAGTAGTAAAAAGCAGAGTTTTTCCCATTTCCCACATCCTGAAGAAAATGGCTTTCTTAAAGTACATGGTCTATGCTAAACTAATGGTTAGCACTATTGCCTATCCTTCCAGTCCTCTCCAATCTCACACTGGGAAGAAAGGTGTTTTTTAACCTTTCCTCCTCTTTTTAATCTCTGTTACCTAGTGACTACTGGTCATCATTATTTTTCATCCTTTATCTATTAGAGAAGCACTGCTGAGAGTAGATTGCTTCTGGACAATAAGTTATATTAATACACAAAGTCAAGCTCCATAGTTGCTAACAATAACAATGAGCATTTATAGAACACCTTAAATTTTGCAAAGAGCTATACACAAGCTATATCATTATAGGGAAAAAAAAAGACAAGCAGAATTTTGCATAAGGGAATCTGTGCCCTCAAAAGAGAGGAGGACTATATAGGAAAAAAGACAAACTATTAACTGGGCAACTTGTCCAAACTACAAAAAATAGCTTTGTTTTTAGTTTTAGGAGACTTCAGAACTCCCGATTACTTCATTCCCACAATTAGTTTTCTTAGAAGATCAAATGACACATGTTTACTCTAGCTATAAAAGAAAAGTATTTATTTTTAATTTTATTTATTTAAGGCAATGAGGTTAAGTGATTTGCCCAAGGTCACACAGCTAGGCAATTATTAAGTGTCTGAGGCCAGACTGTAGGGTTGATAGTCTATCCACTATGTCATCTAGCTGATCCCAAAGGAAAAGTATTTTTAAAAGCCCCCAATACACTGACCTCTACTTTTATAATTTCCTAACACTTTTGTCCATCCTCGCATACAATGAATAACCTAAACTAGTCTCCTTGCTTTTGTTCTCACCTGATGTTTTGTATCCTTCGGCACTTTGAATTGATTATGCCTCATGCCTGGAATGTTTTGTCCCTTACTTTCTGTCTTCTCTGTCAACCTTCAAGATTCAGATCATATCCTACCTTTTGTAAGATCCTTTTCCTCACTCCTCCCTGACATTATCTTCCTTAGTTTTTTGAGTAGTCTCTCTTTTTAGAATGTGAGTTACTTGAGGACATTGATCAAAGATTCACCATTCTTTGTATCTTCAGTGTTTATCTCATGTCTGGCCCAGAGTAAGTACTTCATAAATGGATCTGTATAGTGCTATTGTTGTGTAGAAAATGGTTAGAGTTCCATGACAAATGAGTAGAAACTATGATCCTCCTCATCATAATAATAATAAATGTTAAAAAATTAGATTTTAAAATCTGGGTCTAAATTGGGAGCAATTATGACTTGAAGAAATGAAGCAAAAATTCAACATAAAGCAATGTTCTGAGGTGAAATGATGTGAGGAGAAAATTGATTAGAAATCACAAAATATATAAGAGCTGATGGTGAAGTTGGAACACAGAGTAATTAAGTAGATGAAACCCACAATAATGAAGAGAGCTAAGGTCAAGGTGGGGAGGGTTGTAGGCAATTAGGAAAACAGAAACTGTCAGCACCCTGAAGAAGATGTTAGTTTGAGCTACATATGTGTGGAGAAGCAGCTAGGTTACACCATGATCATAAAGACCAAAGGTAAAATCTACCCTCAGATATTTACCAGTTATGTGACCCTCAGTCACTTCCTCTGTTTGTCTCAGTTTCCTCATCTGTAAAATGCGCTGGAGAAGAAAATGACAAACAGCTCCAGGGTTTGGGGTCCAGAAGACCCCAAACAGGGTCACAAAGCAGATACAACTGAGCACTATGTTCAGTTGGAGAACATTGTGGTACTGGCATCATTGATTGATGTGTTGTTTGATTTTGTTAGCTGATTTTTCTTTTCTTTTTCTTATTTCTTTTTTTTAAAGGGATGGGCAGAGTAGAGGTAGTATATATGAAAAATAAAATCGGTATAAAAACAAAAGACATAAATTTGTAAAAATTAAGAAGAAAATGATATTAAAACAGTCTTGCTTCTTTATAGTAAACAGAACTGGGGCAGCTAGGTAGCACAGTAGATAAAGCACCGGCCCTGGAGTTCAAATCTGGTCTCAAACACTTAATAATTACTTAGCTGTGTGGCCTTGGGCAAGCCACTTAACCCCTTTTGCCTTGCAAAAACCTAAAAAACAAATTAAAAAATATAGTGAACAGAACTTATTCCAGTCCTTGACACATAGAAAATGGTCAATAGTTTTTTCATTAATTCATTTCATTAATTTTTTCATTCATTCAAATAGTGAAAATATAGTAAATATATAATATGTTTCCTAAATTATACTAAAATCAAAACCAGAACACCTTGATTGCAATAACATTTAAAAATGATTTAACTGAGATGTAATTCCTATGCAGAAGGGCTAGAGATATGATTTTATTAATATATTAATGATCATATGGATTATTTGGACCATATAAATAGATTTTATATTATCTTGAATACTATTGTATCCTATGAATGGTTTCACACAATATGCTGTACCATATAATGGGCACAAACACAAACACACACACACGTGTGTGTGTGTGTGTGTGTGTGTGTATACATACATACATATCACATTAATAATCAAAAGATCAGAACATAGTTATATTTTGACTTTACTGCTTATTTGCTATATAAAAGTCACTTTATTTGTCTATCTCAATTAATAAAAAGATGCAAAGAAATTATTATAGATTCATAAATTTAGATGTGTAAAGGATGCTAGTGTCCATCTAGTTCAATTTCCTTATGTAAAAATGAAGAAACAGAAGTCTGTACAGGTAGGGATACTTTACCAGAGTCATTTTCCACATAAATGCCAGTCTCTAGTACAGATCCAGGTTGTCTTCAAACCAACCTAGCAGTCTTGCCACACTGTTGCTATATGAATCTTGCCATATTTCACATTCTACTATTGCTTATAAATTATATTCTGTGCAGACTTCAACTCCCCCTTTAAAAAAAATCCATATAATTCTATGTACTCTCATTTTCTCCAATATAATGATAGTATCCCACCAAAATAGGTTGCCTGAAAAAACTCCTATGAAACACTTGAGTCACCTATGAAATATTTATTTTCATCATTTTCCCAGTGGTTGAGTCATATTTTGGATTAAGGCACAGTTTAAACTCTTAATTTTTGCTGTTATGATGCCATTCTGCATATAATAGTCCCTTGCCTCTTTTTTAGTCATCTGTTACTGGTAGAGTATGAATAACAAGATCATAAACATCTCTAATTAAGCCCTAAGACATGACAGGGTGTGAATTGTGTTATAATATTTCACACCTAGTGTATTACTAAGCATGAGCATGAAGGCTGAGTATCGTCAGTGCACCTAAGTGGGAATTAATGCCACACAATTCATGCCCTGGGGTGTCTTATTATGATTATAAAATAGTGAGGTTTGTTAGGTAATTAAAGAAATAACTTTGTTTTGTGTTTCTTTCTATGATAATTTTATTAGAGCAAGGTGGAAAGCATCAATTTATTTTCGAAACATATTTCTTATAATTTAAGGTGCTACATAGGTCTCTTACCCTTCTAAATCCCCAATACATTACTCTGAGCTCTTATTCTCAGCTAAGTTTATGGCAAGTGGGTGGCTAACTATACCTCTGCTTTTATTTTTTAAAATGATTAACATTATTTGTGTGAAAATACTCTTTATAGGCCAGGAGGTTAACTCTCACCTGATATGGCATCTTAATGAGCTGCTGAATAGTAACTCCTGTCAGAAGCAGCTATTCATGTGCTCCTAAAAGAAGCAATAAGGAAAGTTATAGTTAAAAGAAAGAAGTACATTGATGAGGCAGGAAATGTCTAAAAGATACTGCTGACATTCATTAAATAATGCAATGTTAATATATAACTGCTTTCGTGTATTGCCCCTAAATGCCCATGCTTAGCAATTAAAAAAAAAAAACTATGAGAAGCAAAGTAAAAATCTAGAATAAAGGGTTAAATCCTATGAAATAAAAGATTTTTCAAGGTTAATATGAAACATAAATTGATCTGTTAGTATGGACATGCATTAATTTAGAAAAAATAAGACATGAATTAATGCTCAGGTTAGTAAAGTAAAAATATTAAAGATATTTTCTTTTAAATGAAAGTATGTTTTAATGGAACAATAAAAAATTACTTTTGACCTTGTTCTCCTATTTGCCCTAGTGTTTTCTGTGATAATAGAAAATTCTTCATTTTTATTTTTAATGGGAAACCATGTACTTTTCTAGGTTCTAGAGACAGCCCAGCTATTCTAGCCTTCAAAATGCTTACATTTTCACTCCTTTCATTTTGAAAAGTTTACCTTAGTTAGATTAGGAAGTGCCAAGAAACTCTGAATACAGAAATATTGAGTTCTGAGAGAAATTTATGACTACCACCTACTCCTAGATGACAAATTTGTCACGCAGTTACTTTGTATTCTATTTCTCTAAGAATTTCCTCATCTTGTCCTATCCTCTGAGCCAATGGGGAAGGGGGGTGGGGAGGGAGTCAAGATAAAAACAATGAAGAAGAAAGAAGATATCGAAATTTATATTTGAATAATTTCGATATTTTTAGATACAAGACTCAATGCTATGTACTAATAGTCTTGAGGAAATGGGAGAAATTATGAGGGAGCTTGTATGGGAATATGGGTAGGAGGCATTAACAAAGAAAAATATAGCTGGTTGACACAGTGGATAGAATCCTAAACTTTTAGTCAGCAAGATATGAGTGCAAATATTGTCTCAATGACTCAACAGTTGTGTGACCCTGGTCAAGCTACTTAAGTTTCTTTTTCTCTGTTTCCTTATCTGTTGGATCCTCATATGACTGGATTTACAGACTTCCAATGTCATTTCTAGTTCTAATTCTATGATCTTAAAATCCTATAAATAATATAACATTGTGAGGTAGCTCAATGGATTTATGGATATGGATAAAATATGTTTTTTCCACCTTCTCTAATGTAATATATTTAGCTTAAGAGAAGAAATAATGGGGTTAAGGGATTCAACAGAAGACAAGCATAAAGATATCTGACCATGTGGATTGGACAGCTAAACACAAAGAGGGATGAGAGTATAAGAGAAGTAGGAAAGATGCAGACAATGGAAAGCATAGTAAGGATGAGGAATCGTTTTCAATAGGGATCCAGAGAATAGGAAAGATGAAGGAAAAAGTTTTATACAGAAAATAAATTTTTAAATTTAAGACCTTAGATATGAAGACTGATTTAAGTGATTGTGAGTTCCTAGGCCATTGCATTGCATGACTGGGAAAGTCTGACAGAATTCAGGGCAGATATTATTCCCCAGTAACATGTAATAACCATTTTTGGCATTCATTTTCTTTTTAAAGTTTTTGCAAGGCAATGGGATTAAGTGGCTTGCCCAAGGCCACATAGCTAGGTAATTATTAAGTGTCTGAGGCTGGATTTGAAGTCAGGTACTCCTGACTGCAGGGCCAGTGCTCTATCCACTGCTCCACCTAGCTGCCCCTTTAGCATTCATTTGTAAAACTTCAAGTTCAAAATTCTCTCCCTTCCTCCTACCCCACTCCCACTGAGAAAGAAAGTAATTTGATATAGATTATAAATATATTAATACAAAACATTTCCATAATAGCAATATTATGAAAGAAATCATAGACAGCCCTTCTCAAGAAAAATAAAGTTTAAAAAGAAGTATGCTTCAATCTGTACTCAGACAGCCACAATCCTGGGGATGGATAACACTCTTTATCATCAGTCCTTCAGAGGTGGCTTGATTCACAGCATTGCCCAGAAAAGCTAAGTCATTCGATGCTGATCATTCTATAATATTGCTGCAACTTTGTAGACAGTACATTTCACTTTGCATCAATTCATGTGAATCTTTTCAGATTTTTCTGGCATTCTACTCATTCTTTCTTATAGTAGCATAGCATTCCATCATAATCACATGCAACAATTTGTTCAGCCATTCCTCTACTGATGGACATCCTCTCAATTTCCAATTTCTTATCACCAGAAAAGAACTGCTATAAATATCCTTCTACATATAAGTCTTTTTCCTGTTTTCATATCTTTTAGAAATTATATGACCTTTATTAAACTGTTTTATAGAAAACACTTATGATCCTTTTGATATGATGAGGGATTTGTTGAGAAAATTTGAATTATAGGATTATTTTTCTATCCAAATTATCATATGAAATATATTATCAAGCTTTTCTACATGAAATAGATTTTCAATTTGAAAAATGACTTAATTCCCCTATTTTTGTCAGAAAATATTTAACTTCTCTGTTTTTTAAACTAATTATTGAAGAGAAGTTAGACATATTCAATTCTATCACAGAAGAGAGTCTAACAAAGATAAAAATTAAGTTCAAAAGCATGAAGAGATGAGTCATATTAAATCAATTCAATCAACATGATTTAAATACCTATGATGCTGCAAATTTCTTACTACCCAATGGATATAGAAATACAGAAATGAAATAGTCCTTGCTCTAGACACTGAAATTCTATTGAGAGTAGATTAGGATGAAGGAGGGAGTATGATGAAAGATATTTTCAAACTAATTTTTATAAAACTATTATAAAATTATTATATAAAATATAATTATCATAATTAATATGCAACATAAAGTAATACAAAGTTATTTCAAAATGAAAAAGGGATTATAAGAGGAAGGATCAGAAAATACTTTATGTGGGAGATTAATCCTAGAATGTGCTATGAAGGGTCTAAGAATTAAGGAAAAAGTGGGGAGTACTTTGCAGACATACTGGAACCCTCCTAGACAAGAAAAGAGGTGGAAAATGGAATATTATGTATAAGCTACAGTTAGGCGACCAGTTTTGCAAAGTTCATCAGGGTGATCCTGTTTGTTTTCATTTAATCAATAGTTTCCCAAACATATTCATATATGTATGTATGCATGCATGTGTCTGTATGCAACAGTCTCTGAGCTCACAATCTAAATATGAATATAGTATATGTATATATTTCCATATATATAAATATATATTTATAAATGAGTATATATTGAAGAGAGACATATTATATTCTCCCTAGCTTTACTTAGTATTGATATTCCCTCTCTATTCTATTATGAGATAGTAAACAGAACTCACCCTTCATGAAGGATCAGTTACATATTATATATTCTAGAGGATTTTTTTCATGAAAAGTATAATATTATCTCTCAGCACTTCATTCTGGAATAGGCATTTGAGCAGGATGATGAAAATAAAAGCTATTTCTACTATTGGTGAAACTTGGTCTGAAAAACAAGACACATAGAAAATAGAAAGATCAATAGAGCAATCAATAAACTCAAAGAAGGATGAAATAGAGGATAAGCTAGTTTCATGATTAGTAAGCAGACAACAATTCATAACAGCATCCCTAAACAAAAGCCAATCAATAGCTCTGATATTTGAAGGAGGAACAAATCTGGAAGCTCAACAAACATAAATTCAAAGAGGTTCAATCTAATAAGTAAATGATTGGGAAAATGAGACTAAAGATATTCATGGGCAAGGTTGAAGGAGAAAAATGATAATTATATGGAAAATATGGACAAGTAAGAGAATGCACAGAGATTATTTTTAAAAAACCTGTTTGTCAAATAATTATTGCTTTCAGATAATTTGATCCTTTGAAAGTGTTTGTACTATATGCTCAGTTACAAGGTTTTTTAAGGCTATTAAAAATGGAATATCTGTGCAAGTCTCTGAATCACCCTAACAATTTTTGATTTTATAGTTATTGATTTTGAGTTTACCAAAAGCACAGTGTTACAAACACAACAACAACAAAAACCTCACAATTGTCTGCAAACTAAATGCATGTTGGTTAGTCTGTGTATAGATAAATAAATATAAATATAAATATTTTATAATATATATGTATATATATACACAAGGAACTAAACTTGAAATTCCATGTAGCTTAAGTTAATAACTTACCTTTATTCCTGCTTACACAAGCAAACCCTAATGTTTTACAGAGAAAGATATAATAACAAACCCTTGTAGCTATAGAAATTCAGTTTTCCTCCTTGTCCTGGCTGTTATAGCTCTATTGAGGTTCATTTCTGAATTTTTTTCTGTCCACTTGTAACATCTTTCCTATCCATTTCTTTCTTAACCCCACAGATGATAGAAATCATTGAGAGCAGCTGGTGTTTTGCAGACAAAATCAAGAAAACCTTCAGCTATAAAAAAGTAAACTACCTTCCTCTTATAACATACTGAGATCTAGACCATCCTAGTGATATTTTTAAGTGAGTGAAGTTTATCTTGTCTTTGGCACCTGAAGCCTACTGTTTCCTTACTCTTTTTATATCTACTTGATACTACCCTGTATTTTTTAAAGCACCCATTAGCCTCATCTTTATCTTCCATTTATTCCCATTCAGGCTATTACTATTTCCTCTTGAGAAGGCAGCATTTGCACTTAAATCCTCCTCTCTTTCATTGTAGGATGAAACATTTAAAGAAGTTTTTAAGGAATTTCAAACAACATTGAAGAGGGGAGCATTAGGTTCAAAGGGGCAGATGAAGAGAACCTTTCTGGAGTCCCTAAAAGCATACTGTACATATATAGTCATACCAACTCACTACACTGAAGTTTAATAAAGAGCAAAGTAGAGGAAAGTTGTTCTGAGGAACTGATCCAATTTTCATTGACTGAGACCATTCATCTTCCCATGAAAATGTGATCATTTGCATCAATACAGCACAAGCTCAATCATGCCCTGATCCAAGAATTGAGGTTAGATATTTTGCTTACCAAAATTTCTTTGTCACTGTATTATTCAGAAAACCTCCTCTTTCCCCAATGCATGAGTCCTTCCTTCTCTATTCATATAGCAAAACAGCATAACAAATAAAAATAAAATAAAATGTAAATAAAATGATTAAAACCATGAATATTAATAACATGATAATTACATAAGACTTCTAATGAAGAGTTCATAGTTTTCCATTAGCACTAATGAATGCTCATTTAGCAATTATTTTTTGAAATGAATAACATGTTGGGAGAACAAAAATCATTAAAGATTGCATTTTCTTTCTTTTCGGAGTTCTTTTTTGTTGTTATTGTCACATACTCTTATCTTCGCCATTAATCCTAGAAGACATGGTTCGAATTTTATTTTCTGGTAAAGTCATGATAGTTTATTGTCTTTTGTTCTATGAATGTTTTCCCTAAGGGAAAACTGAGAAATTAAAGATGAGAAAGAAATGAAATAATTTCTAGATTACAAAAAGTTAAAATAGCTAAAAGAAATAACTAAATAGCATTTATTTGGCGTAATGAGGTCAGTCAATAATGGTCAGCACTTATATAGCATATTAAGATTTCTACAATGCTTTACAAATATTAACTCATTCTCACAACTCTGTGGTAAGTACAGTTATTATCTCCATTTCCTAGGTGATGGGAATGAAGCAGATAGAGGTTTAATGGCTGGCCTAGAGTCATATATAAGAGAGGCTAGATTTAAACTGAATTCTTCCTGACTCTAGACCCCATGTTTCAATTTACCATGCCTCTTAGCAGATGGATGTTCCAAAATTATGAGGGCCTTGCAAACAAATACTAGTTGGGTTTTAATCAGATATAAGTGAACAAAGCCCTATATCATTAAAATTAGACTGGAACACAAATTATAATGAATAACTTAGACCTTGTTCCTATACTTATGAAGTAACTCTATTCCCAATTGTGAATTCATTCAGTCCTACTTGATGGGCACAATTTTGGATCTAAGAAGGGGTAATATAAAGATCTCTAAGCTAAAAAAAGTCTGAATTTAGCTTTGTTGCCATTTCTTTTCAGAACTTATAATTCAGTTTCATATATTGGATCATTCTTCCCTTTTTTTTTAACCAAACCTAAGCCTCGCAATCAAATTCTAATAATTGGTTCCCTTTCTTTCCCCGCCCCACACTGCTTTAGTTCTTGATTTGGTTTCTTATGGAATACTCCAAATTCTAAGGAACTGGGTTCCTGTTCTATTTATCCAGTTCTCTTTGGACAGGAAATAAGATTTTTAAAACATCTAGTTTCCGTGGTGAGGTTCTAACTTCTTTTCAGACTTCTCTGATCCTGGTAATTTACATTTTTATGATCAGCAGCCTCTCTACCAATTTTTTGGACTTTGGGTTTCTAATCATCTGCCTTCCCACTAATATTCTGGTTGCTTTCCTTCTTCTTTTGGGGGTCCATAATATTTTAATCAATCATGCCACAAATCAAAACTTTTTGTAAACTTTTGTTTGTTTCACAATGGGTATATATTGGAAAGAGTGACAAATGCAAAATGAAAAGACTTGGGTTTCTATAAAAGTTCTAATGCTAAATTTTTGTGACTTTGCACAAGTCAATTCACTTCTTTCTTTTGTCAAATGTAAAACAGCAGTGATATTTATATTCCATATCTGGTAAGGTGGTTGTGAGGAAACTATGCTGTAGAGCAGTAAACTTTGAATCAATAAATGTTTGAGTTGTTGCTATGCTTATTGTTTTAAAAATAATGCTATTGAAAAGAATTCTTAATGTCATCTACAAAGTCACTTTAAGGCAATAAGAATTTTTGTTCCAGTGGCATTATAGGAGATGAAGTCTAGGAAACTTCTTTAGCTATGGAGGAAAATAATTTCTATTATGACACTCCTGTTCTACCAAACTCCTCTGCAACAGAAGTATCACTTTAACGAAATCTACTTGAACAAAAATAAAAATATAATGACTCTTATCTGACAATGTACATTGCAATCTGTACATGTAGTTTCTCTTCTCTACCCTATGAGAGAAATTGTTATTTTTCTCTTGTATTAATAATTAATTATTGTATTAGGATCAATGGTTTTCTCTTTTCTTTTCCCTCATCCTGAAATCAACCAGTGTGGGAGAGCTTTCTTAAACACTTGCTGAGCTATGAGGGTTGAAATCTAATTAAAGATGGCAAAAAACACTCTTTGTTTAGTCTAATGAGTATATTCCTGCTCAGTGTGTTTACACATACACATCTAAGAATTTGTTAATCCTCCCTTTTGTCAGACTGGTGAGATGGAAATTAATTAATCTCTGTGATCAAAATTTAGTTAATCCAGTTTATGCAACCCAAGACTCATTATAATATAGCCACCCTCTCATTGCAAGATTCATTCTCTTATTACTTGTTAACCAATCAGAGTTGATTGCCATCTTCAGGAATACCTGCTCTTTTTCAAGTATATTAACTATGATCCGACCATCATGAGGGATTTTTGGTCTGAGATGGCCACTTGACCATCCTTAATAAGTAATCTGACATTATTAATAAAAGGATTAAATGACCCAGAACAAAATGTCTCATCAATTTTTTTAAATGCCATGTATAAGAAAGTATATTTTACTAGTCCTTCAGCACCAAGATTGCCATGCCCTTCATTCAATCTGGGATTAGATGCTGATTTATACTTTTATATTTTGTTTACATTATAATTGTTATAAATGAATTTATGTAATGAAATATGAATTTGTTATTCAATACAAATATAAATATCATACAATCATTGTTTAACTTTTGATTTTCTCTATATAGTCATTTAAATAGCTCTGTTTTCTTTGCCTTTCTTATATGTCTTTTTTTTGTATAATTTATCCCACTGCAATCATTGGAGGCAAATGGGTAGCATAGCAAAAAGAGCCCTTGACTTGGTGTCAGGAAGAGCAAAGTTCAAATCCTTTATCAGAAACTTTCTAGCTGACCTTAAGCAAGTCACCAAACTTATGTCTGCCTCAGTTTCCTTATCTGTAAAGTGAGGAGAGTAATTTTATCTTCCTTGGTGGTTGTGGGAATAAAATGAGATAGCTCAATGCTTTATTAGATAGATAGGTAGATAGATAGATAGACAGACAAATAGATAAATAGATAGATGATAGATATAGATAGCATAGTCATATTTACTATATGTAAATATATATAATATTATTTAAATATTGCTACAACTGCAACATGTTCATTCCCTAATCAGAGTATACTTACTTTATTTCCTGATTTTAAGTTTCTCAATAATTTATGAATGAACATGAGATATATACCTTAAGATGGTTGATGACAAAATAAAAGATATATATGTGTGTGTATTTGTACATATAAATATATATAAAAATATATGTATACATGTATATCTATATGTGTATATGTATGCATGCATATATATATTTAATTTTATCACTGACATTTTTAAATGGTCACATTCAGATTGTTGTGTTAAAGAGAATGAGCTGCTTCAAAACTTCTAGAAGTTTTACTGTTTTTGTTGGTAATTCATAGTAAATGTCATATCATTTATATTTTTAATGAGTGAGACTACACACAATTTTTCTGGTATGCTGAATAATTGATAACTGATTATTTATGGAGAAAATATGAAACTTTCAAAATAATGATTAATTACTTGTAAAAACATTTATATTGTGTGCCCAGTCACAGTTTGCGTACCCAAGCTGTTTATGATTTCTAAGGCTTCTCGTCCTAATGGTAGCAGACTATACTACCATTATAAATCTTGGTAAAGAGATAGATGAAACTCTATAGTTGTTACTTCTCATTCTGAGTTATATGCATGACTGAGATAAGGAAGTTTTGTCTTGAAAAGAACCATTCAGTAAATGAACCAGAAGTCAAAAGAGGAAATCTTAATGGTGATTAATTTGCTCAAGTAGACTAAGGAAGCACAATTTTAAAATTCTGTGAAGTACATGGTATCATTGTTTCAGAAAAAAATAGAATAAACAAACAAAAAAACCCTTCTCGTCATTAGCTGCTTTGAATTCCTTCTGCTATATAGTTTGGTTGTTTTTTTTGTTCTAATGAGTAGAAAAGGAAAACTTTTTTTTCATTAACAAACTTTTCAATTCATGAAGAATAAGAGCTTTGTTCTAATTGATAGGTTTCAGTTTAAATAACTAGTTTCTTTAAATTTTACCCTATTAATTGATCTTCTCCAAATTATCTCCTAAATTTCCATAATTTGTGATCATAAGAGCAATTACCTCATTGTTCTCAAATGTTATCTTATTCTATGTGCATATTTCTAAAGTATCATTAACCTTTTTTAATTCCCTTTTCCCCCTCATTGCAAAGAAAACAAATTTAATAAAAGTTTTATATGTGCAGTCATATCACAAATATTTACAAATGACAATTTTTTTCTGTTTTTTTCTGTGTGACAGTATGGGTTGATAGGTCACAAGACCTTAGCTTCAGAAGACACAAGTTAAAATTTCGTTTACCTTTTTTGTTGTTGTTTTGGACAATTCTTCCCTTTTCCATATCTCTGTCATGTCATTTATTAAATTAATTGATTAAAGAAGATGATGCTATTAATTATTGCAATAACTTTTGTTCTTTCAAAACTTCAGTGTTTAATTTACTTATAAATTAGTCTAAAAATCAACCACACACCCTTCTATGAGCATGCTGATGTTGTTATCATGAAAACATATATAAAATTACCTCTATTAAAATGCTGGGGGAAAATTAAAATATATGAAAGAGATTAATGATAATTATATTAAGTCAAATTTTGTAAAGAAACACATTTACCCATTTACCTACTTTCATTTTACCCACAGGGTCAGTTTTCCACATCTCTTTTAATGTTTTTTTACCATGACAGAAAGTAAGTGTAGTTTGAAAACAGATTAAAAATTCTGGGAAGAAGAGGAGTTTTCCATATCATAAGAGGTTTTTGAAGTTTTATTTATGTTAATCTGACATATAAAATATATATCAGATAAGAAAATAGTCATTTGATAATATTTTCTAATATTTTAATTTAGTTCTTATATTGAGATAAGATAATTCAATTGATAACATTTGACCTGATGATGTTTTGCTTTCACTGACCTATGCACTTAATTTGATTTTTATATAATCAATAAATATTGAATACAACAAATGGTAGACTAGCATTTCATGTAGTTTATACTCATGCAAATCATGTTTTCTTATGAGTGGCTTGGAGCTACTAAAACTGCTGGAATAAATTTTAAAATGTAAACATATTTCAATCCACTTATGCTTAATATTATGTACAAGAAAAAACAGAAACTTTTTTCTTTAATTGTAATTCTACAGATTGTCACATGCACCCTCCGTGTACTCATTCAAATGAAATCATCTATTCTATTAATAATGTCTCTACCATGAAACTAAAAAGAGTAATAGTCTAGGCATAAGGTCTTAAGTTACAAAAGAAATTTTCCTTCCCATGAATTCAAATTTTGAGTGTATTGCTTACACCCAGGGAGAGCTTATACTTATACCACTGCAGTATAGTTTATCTTAAAGACCATTAATCTTTACTTTCAAATAAACACGAGAGGATACCTAAACCACTTCCATGATTATTTCCTTCTTTTTAATGAAATCCTTTACTCTTCAGAAATTATATGCGGATAATTGAGCTTTCTCTTTGTATTGTCCTAAAAGCATCCTTATCAATTCTATTACTACACCCTGCTGTCAAGATTGCAATCATAGTTCTTATATCCTTTCCACCAGAATTGTAGATGATGCCCTGGAAAGGATAAGATAAGAATGTTTTCACCATATTTTGTCTGAAATTAGATTTCTATGACACTATTCTCCCATCTCTATGAGTATCCCACTCACAGTCCCCCTTTTATATATATTGCTTTCTCCCATTAGATTGGGAGCTCTTAGAGCCTTTAATTGACTAGCTTATTTAATTTTGCATCTCTAAGGTTTAGCATAGTTCTCAGTACTTATGATTCATGAAATGAATAGCATATCTGTCCTGAAATCTGTAGGACCTGATTCAAATCAGGTCTCCGAATCTTAATAGCTGTGTGACCTTGATCAAGTCACTGGCCCTGTTTGCCTTAGTTTCTCATCTTTAAAGTGAAGTTTAAAGAAAAGCCATTACAGTATCTTTGGCAAGAAGAGACAACTGAAACAACTAAACAACAACATTAGAAATAAAGTAAATGTCAGAGATCTTAGGTCATAATTGTCTCATCCTCATCCTTTCCATTTTGACTTCCTTAGTCCTTATCATATCACATTTATGGCACTGTAAAAGTCTTTGGGGCAGCTGGGTTGTACAGTGGACAGAGCACTGACCCTGGAGTCAGGGGGACTTAAGTTCCAATCCAATTTCAGACACTTAATAAATACCTGTGTGACCTTGGACAAATCGCTTAACCCCATTGCCTTGCAAAAAACAACAACAACAAAAAATATCTCCAGGAAGGCCTCATGACACTAACATGTTTTTCCAATTGATTACATATATGTGTTTATTGTATATTTATATGCATACATATATAAGAATGGATACATGATACATATACATACATATATATGTCTGTCTATAAATACATCTGTGTGTAAAGTTGAAAATAATATAGTAATCTTCCCATAAAGGTTCCTTTCATTTTGTTAATTTCCTGCTCAAAAGATCTCTCATGAAAGACTATATTATCCCATATAAAACTTCATATTCATTCATATATAAACTGTCTCTTTCCAAAGCAAAGTATTTCCCACTGCTATATAATCATCTCAAAAAAATGCTGATTGTTTATAGCTGTATTTATTTATATGTTCTCAACTGAATTGCTTCTCCTTTCTATTTCCTCTTTTCATCTTAAAAAGAGATTGTGATTTAGAATTTCTTTTATTTAAGTGTTCATATTAGAGAATTCATTAAAACTAATAGAACAATGCTAAAGCCTTACAGTATGTCTGAATACTGAATAACATAATTTTGCCAACCTATTGAAATAACATAGTAAGGCAGCATTTCTAAATCAATTATTTTAGTTATTTCCATCTACATACCATTTCATTATTCCAAAATATGACTTTAATTGCTATTCGTTGATGATTTTTTTCTTAGTAACAATATCACATACTCTTTCCTATTCTAACTTCCTTTGCATATCCCTAAGAGTAAGAAAAAAATCAGCAGGTACTTGTTTCAATCTTTTCTTTTCAAAATAGAATAACAAGATTATCTGGTGATCCAAGGAATTGCTTAGATAGTCAATCACATAATGGAATAAAATGTGAAGAATTCAAAAATTCCAACATCAGGAAATAACAACAGTAATTTCTAGATTGCTTTTGGTTTCCAAGAAAAATCGTTGAATAAAGAATTTGGTGTTACTCTAAAAGACAATAAAAGCAAAAAAGCAGAACACATAAAAATTAATTTAAAAATATGCTTGAAATGACCAATGTTAATTATTTGTGCTATTTTGAAATGATAATATACATATATATATGAATAACTATATAATCATATGTGTATCTGATTTTTGATTTTATTTAAATGAAATTACTTGTTCATCTTTTCTGGAAATGGCAGTCTAATTCAAAGAAATTAAAAACTAGTTCCTATATAGTCAAGTTGCTTTCTAGAAACTTAGAAATGTTTTTGTATTAACATAATTTTAATAGAAATTATTTTGGCTTATGCTAGGTCCTCTACAAAAGAACAAATAAAAGATAGCTACCTTCTAGAAGTTTATCTGAATCAGCCAATAATGATGCAAATAAGTATGTAAAGAAAGAAAAAGGAGAATGAAAACATGAAAAAATACTCTTGAAAAGATTTAATATTTTGGTTCACATGTGTTTAAATATTATTTAATATATGGGAAATGATTTACCCTAGGGAAGATAAAATTCTATTTATTTTAACATGTTTTTTTACTCCACTAACAAAATTAATTTCTAATAATGATTACTTCTCTATGATTAAAGTAGAACAAACTAAAATAATTTTCTGAATCAAATGGAATTAAAATGACAAAAATGTCCATGAACAATCATGTTCAATAGTACAAGATCACCTTTTTTTAATAATGTTAACTAATGACTAGAACATTTTCAGTAATGACTACCCATTAGTTACCATTATTTCAAAAACTTGTTCTTATGCAATTGAACATGATTATTCAAGATGAACAAATTGTGACATAAATGAGGTTATTTTTCTCATTTTCTTAATTTATAGTGTTTATTCAAAATGTAGAAAAATCAATACACTAATATTTGCATCAAAAACCACAAACTAAAACTCTTTAGTAATCTTCTTATTATTTTAAAATATATATTCCATAAAGCACATTAATTGCATCTCTGATCCTTAATTGCATTAGTTCTATACTCCTTTGTCATGCACAGCAGTAGAACTGAAGTTAAGCTCTAAAACTGTTACTATAATTCCTGTCTTTTAAAGGAGGGATATTTTATGGTTGATTGCAAGCTCAATGTCCCATATTAGCAATTCATCATTTTACAATATTAATATTCATTTTTACTAAATATGGAAACCCCACATAATCAGCAATTTCCTCATCAATTTGGTAAAATCAAATTCATTATTAAGAGTTAGTATAATATTAACAGTGAAATGCCATTCCAGGTTTAAAAATAAACAATCTTGATTTACCCATTATGTCTAATTTTTCTTCTATAACAAGGACAAAATAATAGTATGAGTTTTAGCAGAGGTGGGAGATTAGTTAAGTAGGATTATCCAGGTGGTATTCAATATCTGAGAACACTTAAATTGAACTTCTTTATTTTATAGGCTTTCAATAATTATCCCATCTCTTGCTTTCAAAGGTAAACACTTTATCACTTTTAACCTTTCTTTTCAATCTATCTCTATTCAGTAACTGATGGTTTAAATAACCTGATCTCTCTCTCTCTCTCTCTCTCTCTCTCTCTCTCTCTCTCTCTCTCTCTCTCTCTCTCTCCCTCTCCCTCTCCCTCTCCCTTTCCCTCTCCCTCTCCCCCTCTTTTCGCCTATTGAAGTCTTGGGACAGAGTATGAAATTAAATTAAAATAAATTCAACAAATATTTATTTAAACTTCTACTGTGTTGGCACTAGGGGAGGTACTAGAATAATACGTGAAGTTTCCATAACACAGTCTTTGGATTTATAGATTTTCGCATTTAGATTGGAGACTACAATAATTATCACTTTATCAGTAATGTTGATGAAAAATGGTAAGGATCAAGCAGAAGCAAGAAGAGACAGAAAAATATCCCAATAATCTAAATGGGTTGGAAGGAGAGAAGGGACTCAAGTATTGGCAGCTGAAGAGAAATCAGAAGACAGATTAGAAAACTATTATAGAGAGTGTATGTAATTAGCAACTGGTAGCTGATTAGATTTGGATTGTGAAGGGGGGGAAAAAAGAAACAAAAATAACATCCAGATTTTAAACACTGGAGATCTAGAGAACAGGAATGTTTCAATTCCATAGAAATGATTTATCAAATTTGACTGCAAAAATATGAATTGAGAAACAATGATAGCTTTGAATATCATAGATTCTAAGTGATTATTCATTATACTGATGGTTTCTGACTTTTATCACTCCTGCTTCAAATGAAAGTGATCATAAAGCATGTCTATTAAATCCTTTTTCATCTGACCGCTGCAATTAGAAAAGCAATATTTAGCTGAGGCTATAATTACATCTAGCTTTTCAACCTCCATTGACCAGAATATGTTTGTTATATGCATGTATCCCACTTGCGTATATGTCTGATATGCATTTATAAATGTCTGGACAAATGAAAAACACTTATCAAGCACTAATTTCTTACAAAACACAATATTAAATGCAAGAAACAGAGAGGAAATGCAGATCCTGCTCTAAGAGAGTTTTAATAAGAGGACATATTACATATGATGTTTATTTGTTTCAACTGTGTCCGACTTTCATAACCATATTTGGAATATTCTTGGCAATGATACGAGTGGTTTACTATTTCCTTTTCCAACTTAGTTTGCAAAATAGAGAAATGAAGAAAACTATATGAAGTAACTTGTAAAGGGTCAGAGCTAATAAGTATCTGTAACTAGCTTTGAACTTGGGAAGATGTGTCTTCCTGACTGTGGGCATAACTCTTATCTGTAATTCAAATGCTAATGCATTTTATTTATTTTCATTTCCATTATGAAAAAAACACATCTTTTTTCTAATTTTGAAACATTTGAAAGCATCAGGAGCAATAATGGTGAGAAATGTCTTTTTTTGTGTCTTTAGTAGGTATGACTACTTGAAATGGTAGCAATTAGGTAAAAAAAAACCTCTCCTGTTGGTATTATCTTCATGAGAATTGTTCCCCTAGATGAAGACTGTGGTACCTCGGATATAAATAGATTTGCTAGTGGTGGTGGGGAATGGTGGGGGGGGGGGGTAGAGTTCTGATCATTCCAGATCTTTAGCATACAGGAACCTTGGGCTGTCTTCATGTATTTATGCTGGTCACTATGTTAGCACATTCTGCCTCTTTTCTCTACCTGGTAGTACAATGGTAATTCCTCTAGGCAAGATTGCCTGCCCTGGAGGTAAAGGTTCATGATTATGGGGAAGTCTAGACACTTCTCTAAAGGAATTGTCTATTGCATAGCAACTTCTAGGGAGTATAAGAAATGTCCTTGGCCTTAGCTACTTATCAGTTACAATCTGTACTTTTTTGCTCATTTTTACTGCTTTTTTCCTATTCCTCCCACCAACTTAATTGGTCTAGCTTCTTCTGCTATCATTCCTCTCCAATTCCTTCATGTATGTATAATTCTAATGTGTCTTAGTATGAATATCACCAAATTTGCTCAACAGATTCCACTACTGGAGAGGCAAAACAATTAATTCCTAATTTCCTATAGAAACCATATAGCAAAAATTTGAAGAAATCACATTTCCCCATAGACCCATTGCTGAAATTTTTTGCTTAGAGGCTTAGAAAATAAACTTAAGCTATTTTCAGATACATAAACACAGTATAAAAATTTTGTTAGCAATACTATTGTTATTTGCTTTCATTCATAACTAAAAATATTCTTTTGGATGATTATCCTTACTTCCCCCAGTCTACTTCTTATTAATGAATGGTATTTTAAATTAATGTCATAGGCTGTTATAATAAAGTCTTTGAATCAAATTATAAACATACCGAATACATCAAAGACTATTTAGAAGTACTCACCAACACCAACAGAGTATAAGAAAGAGAACAGAAGGGTATTAAAAGGTAAATCTTGGTAAATAAATGTTCTAAGAAAACAGAACAGATTTAGCCTCTTCATGAGAGGTAGCACAAAATCTGGTATCTACAAACATTATCATCTTTTACAAAGGCTATAATGAATTAAGAAAAGAAAGATATATCCAAAGGAAGGTTTGACTGTCACTTTTTTTGGTCAGAAAACTAATCAACCAGTATTTTCCTTCTTTCCAAAGGAAAAATAAAATCAAGAATATGGACTACAAAAAGAAGAAATAATTCAGAAAATAATTAGACTTTGGTAAGTCAAAATCTTTCCCAGATTCACGCAAAAAATGCAATTATTTTTTTTAATTTGACACAACTGAAGTCCTATGAGTAACAAAAAAGGATATTTTACAACCTTTACTTGTGTAGAACTTTAACATCCTAAACCTCCCCTAGTCTGCTTTAAGATAATAGACTCGTCATCATCAGAAAAGCAGCATCATTGTCACCAGGTAAAGCCTTTTTTCCCCCCAATATATATCAACTAAGGCATTTAGAAGTTGTGATCAACCTTGCTGAAAAGACAAAGAGAGAGACAAAGTATAGAGACAAAGTCTGAGCTTCATTGAAGCATTCAAATGAGATCTTAACTGAAGAAAAGTTTAAAGAAACTTTCTCTACATCAGTGGTCTTATTCTCTCTGGCTTTATTCATGTCCCTGATACTCTTTGTGATGATATTTAAATGGCTCTACCAGGGATTCTCCTTAGGACTTCATTAAGTACTAGGAAATTAGGAACAAAATGTCTAATAAAGAGCTGATTAGATATATACCAACTAGTTTATTGAAAATGTGAAAGTACTGGAGAGTTAAGAAAAGAGTAATAAAAAGTCCAATCAAACAATAACTTGAATTGGATATTGAAATAATAAGATGCTCAGCGGTGTTCTCAACCAGTTACCCAGTGAAACCCTAAATAAGTGCCTTTGACAAATCCATTTTGCAAATAGAATATTATTCTATTCCCTAGGCTCTGCTAATGTTCTAGATTTAGAAAAATTTCCTAGAAAATTAAATCTTTCCTTTATAGTTAAAATAATCTGTTTCTTTTTACCTTCTTTAAAAAAAACAACAATAAAAAACTTTTTAAATTTCAGGGTTGGAAAAGAGCTTTGTAATCATGTAATTAAATTAATTAATTAATTAATTAATTAATTAAAAAGTTTATTAAGTGCCTACTAGGTGGCCACAGAGTTTGTTAGTCTAGCAAGGACACACAACTAGGCAATCTAATAAATAGAAACCAGTTAGTTCATAACCATAATAATAATAAAATAGAAACCAGATTATTAAGTATTGGATTAGTTGCCAAGGTCATTAACATATGCTATTAATCATTTAACAAACACTTATGAAGCAATTGTTATTTCATACCATATACCAATTTTACACATTCATGATAAAGGCAATCCAAAATTCACCAAGATTATAAGGAAACAGGTTTTAAAAGCAAAGATCTCCATAAATGTTTACTGCATCAGTAATGTGATGGATAATCCATGTCCAATGTGTAGAACATGATTCTTCAGGACTGTGCTCTTTATATACTGCTTATACATATCTATATTTATATACATGCTTATACATATCTAATACATGCAGTTGATAAGCACCAGGATAGTTGGAAATATTAAGGAAGCTAGAATCTCACAATGAATTGTTCTAACATTAATGTTTACTAGAATTTACCAATAGCACAATCACACACACACACACAAACCCACACAAAGACACACAAAATAGAAGAAATTGTACCTTATCCTGCTTCTCTATCATTTGGATTGCCTTTTTTTTCTTTGTTGCTGGGAGATGAAACCACACACGTTCAGCCCTCAACATGACTGCCAACTTTGCAGAGTCCTTTGTGATTATACTGATCTTGGATAAACCAAACTCAGGTTATTGATAAACAGATCTTTAATAAGCTAGATAAGAATGAATACCGGGGTCAGTAAAGTTCCTTTCACATGCAGATCCTGCACACTTTGTTTCTATCTCTAAACTCCTCTTTCTCTCTGTTTAGAATTGGGGGGTAAGACTTCGAAAAGAGATACCAAACTCAAAAATGAAGGTTAGCAAGTGAGTCAAAAATAAACTTAACTATGATAGTCACAATAAGGAAGAGGACATGTGTTCAAGTCTTGTCTCTGACACTTATTGCCACTGTGTTCCTGAGTAAATAACTTCATCTACTTCATTTATTGTTTCTGAAACTTCTTCCCTTAAATTTTCTGGCAATTTTCTCATACAAAAAAAGATATTATTATTTTTCCTAGTATTATAGAAGTTTAAAAGTAGATATATAATTATAGAGATATATGTGTGTATGTATGGAATAATCCAAAATTATTCTTGTCATGACATGGTCATAAATATGGAATATTGTCCCATGTATTTAGATCCCTGGAATTGAGAAGACCTCAACCCATGTGTGCTGAGGGAAAGACTACTAGGGGCCAATCCAGATATTTTTTATCTGTCATAAAGTAAACTTTTCCATCTGTAACAGCACAAAGTATCTTCCACATCCTGCTGGAAGTCCAATCTCCCAATTGAGATGTGAAGAAATTCTGATGCAAAGAAGAGCAACCCTTGCTTCAGTTTCAGTCCTCCAATATTCTACTATTTCTGATCTTTTAGGATAGAGAAGTGACACTTTCCTTTCAATGTTGAAATTTTTATACCTGATAATATCCTTTGCATTCTACTGATTTTGAATATCTGTAAATCACCATTCAAACCCTATTAGATGCTTCCTAGCAGCTGATTTCCCCATTCCCTCTTTTCAACATCCTCACCCAAAAGTGAGAACTTCACTTCCATTGTGTTCTCTAAAATTTCCATTCCAGAAGCAAAACTTTTATCTTCATCTTAAATCTATTTCTCTTTCATTCCTTCCATCTCCAAGCTCTAATTGAAAGCTTGTTTTTTTCTGTTCAGTTCTTTCTAGTACTGACTGCACCTTAACTCATATTCACTGGTCAAGGCAGGAGAGTTAGAATATTTCCTTCCATTATCACTTTTATCTTCTTTCCATTCCTTCAACAGTCAGTAGCCCTTATTCTTCTGAGGTTCATGCTATTTTTAACTACCTCCCAGGAAATCCTAGTAACTATTAGCTATAGAACAGCAGATCACTTCTCTTCTTTTATTCCACACAGAGCTTATGATTTATTTTTTTCTTTTCTTGCCAATACTTACCTTCATACTGGAATACATCAACTTGCATTTTTTTTGCCCTCAAATACTCTGACTACTATTGTTCCTCACCTTCCTCATCTCTCATGAACTACTTACTCCATTCTACCTCATTCACACATAAAGTCAGACATTAATCTTGTCATCATTTAAAATTTACTATTTCTATATTCAAAATTCAGACATTCCCTTAAAATTATTATAACAAATTGGTTTTTCCAACTCTCCTTCTCCTTCTCTTCCAAAACTCTGCTCTTAATTTGTCTGATTAATTCTATTTAGTCAATTCTTTCCAAGGTTATCTCCTTACGTTAGCCAATCTCTTCTCTTCTCTCTATCTTGATTCCCTGTTAAGCACATTAAACCCTACAGTCCTCTCCTCTTTTGAATCCATAGCTCCCTTATCATATTATTGATTATTTTTGAAGGAACCTCAGTTTTGGATCACTCCCACTATTCTTCACATAATTCTATTGAATGAAGGTGGAGAAAATTTCCACAATCATTCTGCCTATGTTCATTCCATATTTATATTATATAACCTCAATTTGATCCTAAATACTGATATGTAATTTACTATACCTCCTTTGTTAAGTCATTATCTCTCTCTCCTCAATGACTCTTACAAAATTTGTCATCATTCTCAAACATCTCCCAGCTTTTTATCCTCCCCATCTAATTCTATAACTGAGAACTTTGTCTCACATTTTTTTAGAATATAAAGACCTTTCCCTAAGAACTCCCTTTTCTCCCCTCTCCCTCATTTCTTGTAACTCAAGTACCTTTTTCCACCTTCACCTCCTGCATTTGAGTTTCATATGATGAAACAGCCTTACTCTTTACCAAGTATAACCCTTCTACTTGTTCAAGTGATCATATTCCAATACAAATCCTCCAAGATATTCCCTCCCCTCTGCCATTCCAATTTTTTCATTTATTTTCTTTATCTGTCAAAAATTATATATATTTTTGAATTACATGAAAAAGCAAAATTTAATTTGGGGGATTTTAAAAAAATTGAATTCAAAATTCTTTCCCTCCCTCCCCTTTTAAGATGGCAAGAACTTAGACATAGATTATACAAATATAATAATGCATTTCCATATTAGCTATATTGTTAAAAAAAAAAAGCAAACCCTAAGGGAGGAAAATAAAGAAAGTTAAAGAAAAGTATGTTGTGATCTGTATTCAGATTCCATTGATCATAAGTCCTTTGGTAATGTCTTGGATTGCTGTATTGCTGAGAATAACTAAGTCACAGTTGATCATCAAACAATATTGCTATTATTTTGTGCAATATTCTCCTGGTTCTGCTCATTTCAAATTGTATCAATTCGGTGAAGACTTCCAGGATTTTCTGAAAATATTCTTCTTTTCTTATATACATCCATCATAATTTGTAGACTTTCCCAAATTGATGAACATCTTCTAAAGTTTTAACTTATTTTCCATCTTTCCCTCCTATTGCCACAAACAATATATTTCTTATGCTGAAAATAACTTTTTACTTTATCTTTCCATCCCTGCTACCTATCAACCTCTATCTCACTTGTTCTTTTTACCTAAACTATTCAAAAAGGCCATATACAATAAGAGCCTCCATTTTCTTTCCTCTGCCTTTCCCCTTACAACCTGTTTTTCAGTCTTATGATTTTATAAAATTATTAGTTCCCAAGTTTCTAATTACATCTTATTTACTAAATTCAGTGTCTCTTCAATTTTCCTTGATCTCTTTGTAGCTTTTGACATTGTGGATCATTCTCTTCTGATACTTTCTTTTCTTTTAGGCTTCCCAAGTGTCCTTCTCCCATGTGTTTATTCTTCTGTCTTCTTTTCTGTATGATCTTCCAGATTATATTCTTTAACTATAGAACCTAGTCTGTGTTCTCTTCTCCTTCTACATATTTTCACTTTTTTATCTCATTACCTCCCATTGATTTAATGACCTTCTCTATAATGATTCTCAAAACAACCTTTCCTTGTCCAGTCTCTGATGGTTCCTACCTGACTTTCAGACTTCTCAGATTCTAGTAGATAGCTAAAATTTAATATGTAAAACAAAACTAATTATCTTTATCATTAAATCCTACCCCTCCTAGCTTCCCTATTACTGAGTGGGAAACACCAAAATTCCCAGAATCTCAGGCTCTAAGCTGTGGATTCATCTTGGATTCCTCACTGTCTCTCATATCCTATATCTGAGCTATTGTCATGGCTTGCGTAACCTTTGCAATGTTCCTTGAATATGTTCCCTTTCCCTGACACATTACTCTGATGTTAGCCTCTAACATCCAGCTTCTAGACTATTATAAAAGTCTACTAGGGAGTGTGCCTATTTCAGGTCTCTCTCTACTCCAGTTCATCCTCCATTCAGAATCAATCTTATCATCCCTTATTCAATAAATTCCAGTGATTTGCTATTACCCTAGAGCAAATTCAAATGGTCTATTTGGCATTCAAAGCCCTTCATTACCTAGTCCCATCTTATCTTTCTAGTTAATTTACACTTTATTGTCTAACACATCCCCATCAATCTAGTGACATGAAAAAGATACTCCATCTGTTTGATGTGGGCATTCTCTCTGATTGACCCCTAATACTGAAATACTCTCTCTCCACTGTTCCAATTACTGATGTACTTGGAATCCTTTAAGACACAACTAAAATCCCACTTTCTCCACAAAGGCTTCCCTAACTTCTTAATGTCAGCACTTTCTTTTTTTTTAAATTATTTCCTACTCATCATATATGTGTACACAATGCACACTATATGAATTTTCTTTTGTATATATTTGTATGCTAGGTCCTCCATCTCATTAGATTGCTACCTCATTGAACATTGTGACTATTTTACTTCTTTTTGTATCTCCAACACTAAATTCATTGACTTGCACAAAGTCAATGCTAAATAGACACTTTTTCTTCCTTCATTTTTTTTTCTATTTTCCTTCCAGGATTTTATTTGTGCTGGCACAAAAGTACTTCATTGACTTCAAGAGATTATAGCTAAACAAGAGTTCTTATTATACCTCCTTGGTAAAAGTCCATTTCTAAAATCTATAACTATGGATAACTGATTGATATCAATATATAATCATGGGGAGAGGACAAGAATGTAAGATAATGAACTCTAGCATTGGAAAGACAATCCCAACACATCAGGGAGTATTATGCCCATCAGTAGTTATGTATCTTTAAGAAAATACACTACAGTGAATATTTTATAATTCTTCTTTATGAATTGTTTGTTCATATCCTCTGACTATTCATTGGAAAAGGATTCATTGTAACTCCTTTGTGGAATGCATTCAGTTCATGATTAATCCATTTACTATATTGGTTGGGCTTCATTGTTTTAAACTGTTTTGTCAGAGAGGAAAACAAATGTGGTAGGTATTATATGAGATTTTAATGTTTAAATAAATTCGTCCACAAAAATTTTAATGAAGTCAGCAGTACAGAAAATGGATATGTTATTTATTGAATGCATTCCTTAAAGCAGCTATAGTGAATCATTTCCCATTAAATAAAAGGCTAAAGGATATGAAATTTTCAAATGAAAAATTGCAGTCATATGATAAATAGCTCTAAACCAATAATAATGACTGAAAATCAAAACAATTTTGATGTTTCACTTCACAAACATTAAATTGGCAAAGATGGAAAAAACAGTGAATGTTAGGAGAATTCTAGAAAGACAGGCACATTAATAAATGTGGCTAGAAATATTAATTGGTCTAATCATTCTGGATATCACTTCAGAATTGAGCTAAAAAATAACAAAAATATGCATACCCTTTGACCTAGAGATATCATTTCAAGATATTTCCTATTAGACTGCCCACCTTTGAAGTTATACTTGTCCAGAAATATTTTCAATTTTAATAGTCACTTCAGCCCTGTAACACACACCTTGAAATTGTCTTTTGCCTTCTTTTTCTGATTGGAGTGGGAATTGGGAGGAGGGCTTCTTCCCTAACCTCAGTGTAGAGGGAACACAGGTCAGTTACCTCATTTCCCACAAAAGTTCAACCCCTCTGGATTTTTCCTTTTGACTCAGTACTAGATACAACGTTTCCTCACCCCAACTTCTGGCCCTTCAGTTTTTTTTTAAAATAAACTGTCTTCCTCCTTTAGAATGCAAGCTTTTTAAGAGGGGGGAAAAAACTATCTCTTTGCTTATTCAGTCAATTATGTTATAGCTTGTCCTGAGCATACCCCCAAACTTTATACTGTAGAAAAATAAATAGAAAAATAAACCACAGAGATTATGGGGAAATGGGGTAAGGAAAACAGTGCCCACAAACTTTTCAGTGACATAATAAAAAGATAGGAATCAAATAAAAAATGGAAGCATAGTTTTATAAATATTAGATGGTTAAGAAATTAAAATAGCCAAAAATAATAGTGTGTAGACATATGTGTGTATAATTTACTGTGTACCATATATTGTGCTAACCATTTACAATTTTTAATGCATTTGATCTTCAAATCAATACTAGGAGCTAGATGCTATGATTGCATCCATTTTACCCATGAGGATAAAGAGATCAAGAGAGGTCAAGTGACTCCCCCTAAATCATACAGTTAATAATTGTCTGAAACCAGATTTGAAGATAATCTTTCTGACTCCGGGTACAACACTATATCCTCTGTACCACATCAATTATTTCAGTAAATGTTGTAGTCCATGACTTCAGGTTAATACTGGTTTCAAATCTGACCTGTGTCCCTATTCACACATTCATAATGGCAAAGTCTTGATTAAGATGGATAGGTTGCAACTTCAGCACAAAGCACTTGGACAGGAAACTGTGGAAGAAGGTGCTAGAGAGTCAGGGTTGCAGACCAGACTTCTGCAGCCTACAGCTCTGATTGTACAAGAAGATATACAATTAGTATCAACTTACCAAGAAAAATGAATTAGAGCTTGATTCAAGAAGTTGCATTTAAAAGGGGAGTTGAGGGGCAATTGTGAAGTGTTATTTTTCTACATTCTTGCATTCTAAAGAAAGAAATAATATATAAGCACCATGAAAAATCTGATTTTCCTTCAAATTATACCTAATTTATCAATTGCATTAATACAAACTCACATTAGCAAAACAAATGTTCCTATAGAACTCAATTGATTTTAATTGATTTTTTCCAAGCTTAAAATGATATCTGCTACATAGTAAGTAGTAAATAATTACTAGTATACTGATTAGCTGTCATAAACCTCAGGAACATAAGAGGGAAGAAAGAAAGGGAAGGAAGGAAGGAAGGAAGGAAGGAAGGAAGGAAGGAAGGAAGGAAGGAAGGAAGGAAGGAAGGAGGAGGGAAGGATGGGAGGAGGGAAGGAAGAATGGGGGAGAAAGAAATGAGGAAAGTGATAAAAGATGGAGGGTAGGAATAAAAGAAGGGGGAAAGGCAGGAGGGAGTGAAAGATGGAAGGAAGGAAGTAAGGAAAAAAAGAGGGAAGAAAGAAATCATGGATACCAAAACATTAATAGCAGCAGCACATTTTTGTGGTAGCAAAGAACTGAAAATTAAATAGAAAGTAATCGCTAAACCAATTGTAGTATACATATGGAACAGGTTATTTTTTAATCTGTAAGCAATGAAGAATATTAAAAGAAAATATAGAGAATTGATGGAAGACTGAAATTCAATGAATAAAGAGAACCATAAAAGTCTTATATATATATATATATATATATATATGTATATATATATATATATATATATATATATAGAGAGAGAGAGAGAGAGAGAGAGCAACAGATAAACAGCGCCGTGTAATTTTAAGGACCAAAATTGGTTCCAAAGAAGAGTATACAATGAGTTTTGAAAAAGGTCTATAATTTCTAAATGATCAAAGTATATGAATAGATAATTTTCAAATGAAGAAATTAGTTATATATATAATCATATCAAAAAATGCTCCAAATCATTATTGATTAGAGAAATGCAAATTATAATGACAATGAGGTATCATCCCATACCTATCATATTGGCCAAGATGAGAAAAAAGGAAAATGATCAATGTTGCAGAGGTTGTGGGAAGATTGGGACACTGAGGTATTGATGACGGAGTTGTGAACGTATTCAACCATTTTGGAGGGCAATATGAAACTATGCCCAAAGAGCAATAAAAATATTCATTCCCTTTGACTCAGAAATTGTAATTCTAGGTCTCAATCCAGAAGAAGTCATAAAAGATGTGAAAAGTCCTATATGTTCCAAAATATTCATAGCAGCTCTTTTTGTGGTGGCAAAGAATTGGAAATTGAGGCGATGTCCATCAATTGGGGAATGGCTAGACAAGTTATAGTACATGAATACTATGGAATATTATTCTTCAATAAAAAACTATAAATGACTGGACACTAGAGAAGCAAGGAATGACTTACAGGATCTGATGCTGAGTGAAGGGAGCAGAACCAAGAGAATATTGTTCACATGAACAATAACACTGTAAGATTAGCAACCTTGATGGAAGCAACACTTCCCAGCAGGTCAGAGAGCTAGGAAAACCATGTTATACTGGCTATGGACAATGTTATACCAATCCAGAAGAAGAAAAGCAAAACAAAAAAACCCTTCAGAATCTGATGAATTCTTTATAAAAATTATCTCTTATGTATCTCTTTCTTTTAATTCTAATTCTTAATGCTGAAAACGAATGATCTGTAAATATGTTTATCATAAATATATATGTTCAATGCTAACCTGACTATTCACCACTGAGGGGAGTGGTGTGGTAAGGGAGGGTGGAAGGAAACTTTGTACCTTAAAAATATACTTATGAATATGGGTGAAAAAAAATTTTTTAAATAATTTTAATAAAGGAAATTTAGGGGATACCCATCAATTCGGGAATGGTTAAACAAGTTATGATGTATATTGTGGAATGCTATGGTTCAATAAGAAATCATAAATCATCAGACTCTTTAGAAGCATGAAATGAATTACAGTTTCTGATGCAGATACAGTTCTGAAGCAGAACCAAGAGAACAAAATACACATTAACAATAGCATTGTGAGATAGTCAACCTTGATGCATGCAGCTCCTCTCAGCAGGTCAGAGAGTAAGGACAACCCTATTAGAGGTCCTATGGACAATGCTATCCCCATTAAGTGGAAGAAAATCTAAACAAAAATAAACAAAAATAAAATACTTCAGAATCTGATGAACACTACATTCACTTTTTAAATTTTTTTATTTATTTAAGGCAATGGGTTTAAGTGACTTGATCAAGGTCACACAGCTAGGCAATTATTATGTATCTGAGGTCAGATTTGAACTCAGGCACTCCTGACTCCAGGGTTAGGGCTCTGTCACTACACCACCTAGGTGCCCCTACCATATTCACTTTTTAAAAAATATCTCTTTCATATTTCTTTTCTTTAATCCCAATTCTTCAAACCAAAAATGATTAATCTGCAATCATGTTTAACACAAATGTGCATGTACAATATTAACCTGACTGTTGTTGAGGGGAGGGATGGGAAGGGAGGATGGAAGTAAATTTTATATCTTAAAAGTATACATATGCATATGGATAAATGCTGAAAAACTTTCATAACATATATTTGGAAAAATAAATATCAATTAAAAAAGAAAAAGGCATGTAATTTCATTTTTGACTAGTTGCCCAGTTCTGCTAAACTTTTTTTTCTTATTCATTATAATTGTTGACTTTATGTGGAAAATAGAAGAGAATATATTGATAAGTCAAAGTTCTTTTCAAGGATCCTATTTGATCCCTGCTTGATTTCAAGAGGGAATAAAGAAAAATTTAAAGAACTCAAAGCTAAGTTTGTATTCCAATCATTTAATTGATATTTTCATATTACATCCTTCCTATATAAAATTTCCATGGTGAATATTCATGGATTTTAATTTTCTTCATAATATCCTCAAAATTTGTAATTGCACTAACATCTCAGTCTGTGTAAACATTTCAACTTTTTAAAATAGGAATTGTAAAAAGAATGAATTAATAATAAATAGCTTAAAGCAATACATTTTAGATTAACATTATACATTTATTCTGTAGATTAAAAGCATAGTTGCCAAAACACATTATAATTTAAAAGGAAACAATATATCTTGAAAGAACTAAGTATTACGGTGAGATCTTACAGTATGTCTTTTAAAAGAGAGAGACTTAATCAATCACTTACTATTTATAAACTTAAATTATGACTTAAAAGAATAATAAAATGCATCAAAGAAGAACAAATGAATTTTTATCTAAGGAAACATAAATTTATCAAGTTTCCAACTTCAGGTTGCAGAGTTTTGCTCCTTCTTACTGGTTGCTTTTTTTTTTCCATTTTAATTGCTTTCTAATTTCTTTAAGAAGATGCATACCTGCAGATGGAGAATGTCTCACTTCTGAGACTAGATAAAACAAAGTAATCTTTTCTCCTCCTTTCTTTTGTTTTTCTTTCCATCTATCATTTTTTCTCCCTTTGTTCTTTCCATCTTTTTTCCTTCCTTCCTGTATTCAGTTGGTCAATCAGAAAGTCAACAACCATTTATTAAACATCATCTATATATTGAAGAACTGACTAGGTTCTGAGTGGAATAGTAGGATAATTTAATTATCTCAATTTTTTAATTATCTGGGCTTGCAGATATATACTATAATATGTGTACATACATATGCATTTGCATATATATGTATATCATATATATGAATGTTTTTATATTCAAGGGCAATCAAAGTCATTTCTATTTTAAGCTATTAAAATAAATTCCCCAAATAGCCTTAATTTCAAAATTATTTGAGATCTCCATGAAAAAGAATTATAATATTGATTCAGTCATAATGATAAAATAAATAGCAATACCTTTTGCAACATCTCTTGAATATTTCCCCTTCTTCTCTGATACTGCCACTTTCCTGAAACAAATTTTCATCACCTTATCCTTGAAATATTGCAATAGCCTGTGAATAGGTCTGCCTGCCTCGCCTTTGCCCTTTCTAATTCAGCTTCTATTCAGTTACCAAAATGAATTTGCTAAAGCATAAATTTGACCTTGTCACCCTGTCCTCAACTTCATTGGCTTCATATAAGCTTCAGGGTCAAATACAATTCTGTTTGACACTCAAATTCCTTCACACCTAACATCTTCCTACCTTTCCTGTCTTCCAAAATCTTAGTCTCCATCACATGGCCTTCTTGATATTCCACAATAAGACACTCACTCTCTCAGTTCTGTTTTTTTCCTCTTCTGATGAGTGATCCCATTTCTGGAATGTGCTTCTTTATCATCACTTTCTCCTAGATTCTCTGACTTTCCTCAAATTTTAACAGCAATGTTATCTTAGATGAAAAAAAGTTTTATAAGACCATTTCATTTTAGTGGCATTCCTCTTTTCACCACTTCCTGTTCATGATTTATTGCTTGCTTGGCTATTGTTTATTGCCTCTCTCATTAGATTGTATACTCCCACAGAATAGAGGGCTGTCTTTCGTAGTTGACTGATTGATTATCATATATTGTCTCTGCTTAGTACAATCTTAAAATATAGAAGGCACTTAATCAATGTTGATTTACTGATTGAATATAATCCATATTGGATTATTGAAGATACCTTAGGAAGAATGAACATGAATAATAAAGTCATTCATTATTATAAATACCTATATGTGATTATTATATAATTGTTACTATTTTCATATTCTTATTTCAAAGGGGAAATTAACTTATTCGACAAGAATAAATGAGCTATTACTGTGTTTAAGGTTTGTGAAAAAATTGAACTTTGGCATTTTGTCTTGAATGAAATTATGCATATATATATTTGTTGAAAGGTTGAGTGAGTCATATTTATGTTTAGATGAAAGTAGGTATTAATCTGCAAATGTGAGGTAGTATTATTTTCTAAGATTAAGAGAAATACATAATTAAGGTTGTTTTATGATTATAAATTCATATTTGAAAGGAACCTTAAAAGTTATCTTATTCACTCTCATTTCAAAGACAGGGAGACTGAGACCTGAAGTATTTAAATGATTTGACAAATGTCACACAAGTAGAATAAAAAGAACCTGAATTTCCTGACTATGAATCTAATTTCCTTTTATTATACATAGTTATTTGAGATTTAACTGTTTTATAGAAATTCATGAAGATCATCAAAATTAAGTTAGATTAAAAACCAAATCAAAAGGTTCTCATGTTATGTAGCATACAGAATATAAAATCAGTTTTTAAAACAGAAAAAAAAATAGAATTACCTATTTTGGTCACAAACCAGCTTAATGTCACTGTTCACGTCTTTTTGTTTTGTTTCCATTTTATAACCCTTTATGTTATTTTTCCAATTACATTTTTTTCAACATTCATCCAATTTATAAATTACACTTTTTTCTTCCCACCTTCCTCATGTCAGCAGGGAATAGTCTGGTAAAAGTTGTGCATGTACATTTGTGCTTACCATGCTTACATATAAGTCATTTTGTTTATAAGGAATTAGAACTAAAAGAAAGAGGAAGAAAACCATGGAATAGGAAGGAAAAGCATAGGAACAGTTTTTAAAAAGTAAATATAGTATTCATTCAGATTCTATGTTTTTTGTTGTTGTTGATGCTTTTTTCCTGGATGTGAATGGCATTATCCATAGTGGGTCTACCGAGGTTATGCTACTCTCTGAACTACAAAGATGAACTGCATCTATCATAGTTGATCAACTCACAATTTTTTTGTTAATGTATCCAATGATGTCTTGTTCAGTTCCCTTCTGAGTATTTCTTTTTAACTCTAAATTTTCTTTTTGTCTAGGTTTTTTCAAGGCAATGGGGTTAAGTGGCTTGCCCAAGGCCACACAGCTAGGTAATTATTAAGTGTCTGAGGCCAGATTTGAACTCAGGTACTCCTGACTCCAGGGCTGATGCTCTATCCACTGTGCCACTTAGCCTCCCCTTAACTCTTAATTTTCTAAGAAATTCCTCAACTATATAAGATGTAGAGAAAATACTTACCTGCACTGGTAGGTTCTCATAAAATAAAATGCAATTCAAATGAAATTACTTTTAATCCAAACATAAATAAGCAATATATTCACTCAAGTGAAGATTTGATGTGGTTAAATCTGGTTAAAAAACTCTATTTTCTTTTAATTATATGTTAAATAGAATGTCATTTAGTAGTGGCTAACAATGATAGGAATTGAGAAGATTAAGAGGTTGATACCATTTTCACTTTAAGATTAGTTCTAGAAGAAGAGAAGGACAATAAAAAAAATGCATTTTTATGGGATTTGGTATTATTTGGTGCTATTCCTATTGCCATAAGAATATAAAGTATTTGTATCTAAGGAACTATGAGGATTAAATTCAGTTCATTCAGTTCAACAAATTTTAACTATTTGATGATGATGATGTTGGTTCTTCTTCCTCCAAGAAGACCATGACATTAGGGAGATGCCATGACAAGTATATGAATTAGATTTGAATAAGAGAATGCTTGCTAAATCACCAGCCTCACTTTCTTCTCCAGAATCATCTGGGTCCACTGGCCAGATGTAAATCAGGACAATTGGAGATGTGTGTGTGTGGATGTGGGGCAATCAGGATTAAGTGATTTGGCCAAGGTCACACACCTAGTTAGTGTCAAATATCTGAGGTAGGATTCAAGCTCCTAACTTCCTGACTGATCAATGTTCTATCCACTGGGCTACCTAACTGTAAGTGTCTACAGTTAAATGCATGACATTTTAATAAATAGTGGTGATAGAAGGCCAAAAAGTAAAGAATCTTACTTTTCTATTTCAGGAGAACAACAAGTTCAGAAATTAAACAGTATTAGGAACATTGCAGAGAAACAGAATAAGGTGTGTGAGGGAAGACAAATTAAGTCTTCTTAGAAGAATGATACAATAAGTCTTGAAAGAAAACAAGGATCTGAGGTATAGTTATGAGGACAGGTTTCATTCTTGTGATAGTGGATGCTTCTAAGAAAGCCTGAAGTATTGAGTTTGAATAACAGGGATCTATTTTCACTTGGCTGAAATTGAATAACAATTAGAGCAATAGAAAATAAACCTAGAAAAGTAGCTGAGAGTGAGAGACAGATTATGGGTAACACATTTATGGATTTGGTCATTTATATTTTGTTCTAAAAGTGATTATGAACTATGAATGACTCTCAGTGCCTAAAAAAAAAATTCCAGATCCATTTGATTTCTTCCAGAAATTCTTAAGGAATGCCTCAAAATTCCAGATCCATTTAATTATTTTGAGTATCTCTGCAGCATGAAGTAAATAACATAATAAAACAACCATACTAGTCAGTGAGGGAAAGTTAATGCAGAATTGAACATATACTTGAAGAATATCCATATTCGATTAGGTAAGGAGTTCTCCAAATCCTTTTGCAATTACAAAGCTCCTAGTTGGATATCTCTTAAGATATTAGGCAAAAGTAGCAGAAGGTATACTGTAGATGTTTTCAGGGTCAGAATTATATCTATTGGGAAAAAGTATATTGCTGAAACAAAGGCCCCTACTAAAATTGGAGATAAATGTTGGGTTAATTATTGGAAGCTCTGTCTTTCCTCCAGGAAACCCTCCTATTGCCAGACGTATGAATTCCTGTAATAATTTCCAGACATGAGAAATTAATTGTCAATTTTTATTTCATAATTTTAAACTGAATTATTTCAGAGAATATATCAAATATAAAGTGTTTCAAGTAATTTTTCTTATTGATAATGTATTTGACACATGTATTTGACATTGTATTGATACTTGAAGAAATCACTGAAGATTATCTGAGAAACAATATGCCAAAAATGTACCACAAGGTAATTCAATTTTGGTTCTCTAATTAATCAGTGATTTCAACTCATCATTGATGTGCTCTCTATAAAAGATCTCGATTTTTTCTTTGATTAGAACAAAATCAATCTCCTTCCCCCTAAGAAAGAAACAAAAATAATAAAGAAAAGCAATAAAATTTCAATTTGCAAAATGAAAAATTTGAAGAGAGATTGAATTTTTTGTAAATAAAGAAGTATTGGACAGAGGATGGACTCAATATTTTATCTATTTAAAAAGTAGTTGAAATAAAACAAAAAAATATATAACTAACCTGCTAAGTCATATGCAACACTGAGCCAGTCAAATCCTGCTACAGGTTCCACAGTTAAGTAAATATTATGAGCCTGACATTGTCCCTACTACTGAAAATGCATAAAGAGGCAAACTATTTCCCATCCTCAAGGAGTTTTACAATACAAAAAGGAAGGACAAGCAGGCAAGCATCTGAAATCAAGAAATGAAAATGATAAGTGGAAACTAAACTCATGGTAGGAGGCATTAGCTTTAGGCAAACTAAAAATAAACATCTTGTAGAAGGTGGGTTTTTAACTGAAACTTGGAAAAAAAGACAGGAAGCAGAGATGAGCAGGCAAAGAATTCTAGGGTGTACAGGAATTTCAGGAGAAGTAAATGAAAATTCTCAGACTTGAAAGATGAAGTAAAATAGAAAGGAAGCCCGTATACTGGGTCACACCCAACATTGAGGTAAAATAAAGTATAATAAGATTACAAATGTTGGAGGAGCCCAGGTTATTAAGGGATTTAAAAGCTAAACAGAAAGTCTTATACTTAATCTTGAAAGTAATAGGGATCTATTTGAGACATACAGGGTAGGGGTGGCTAGGTGGTGCAGTGGATAGAGCACCGGCCCTGGAGTCAGGAATACCTGAGTTCAAATCTGACCTCAGACACTTAATAATTACCTAGCTGTGTGGCCTTGGGCAAGCCACTTAACCCCATTGCCTCGCAAAAATCTAAAAAAAGAGAGAGAGAGAGACATACAGGGTGACACGACTATACCTATACTTTGTAAATGTCATTTTGATAGCTGAATGAAAGATGAAAATGAAGAGTCTCAATAGAGTAAATGTAGTCCAGATGTGAGGTCATGAATCTATATGATCAACCTATAAGGATTTTTAAATGCATTTGATAATGATCTCTGTAGAGATGACAACTGAGAGAACTGAAACAAAATGATGTAGATGAAGAAGGAAAAATGACTCTGGAAAGAACTTTGGAGAATATTGACTGTGGGAATGACCTTCATGAAGAGCTAGAAAAGAAGACTGAGAAGCAGCAGTCAGACAAGAAGCAACATAATATAGAAAATATAGCATAATAAAGAAAAACTAAAGAAAAAAGAATATGAAAGAGAAGTTTAGAAAGTGTCAAACACTATATTCAAGTCAAGAAGGATGAGATTGAGAAAAACAAAACAATGTTATATTTAGCAGGAATCATATGATGAATAAAGAAAAAGAAAACTTTCTCCCCTCCATGTCTTATCTAAAGCTTCCTTGTGATATATGAAAAATATCTGGATTCTCAAAAATAATGTCAGAAGTTAAAATGTACAGAAGTTAAAAACTAATGAGAAACTAAAAAGGTTTCTAATAAAATGCTCACAACCAATTGGATGTCTAAAATCTGTGAATCAGCCAGTTTATTTTGGATAGTTTCATTAATGGGAATTTACCAGAAAAAATATAGTTCATACCCAGTTACAAAAACTTGAGAATACCTAAGATGCGAAAAGGTAAAATTTATATCAATGAAAGTCATAATGAATTCACAAATATTGTAAAGATTGGAGGAAGTAGTTACTTATTTAATAGAGGGAGTTTCCTTATACCAATATATTCCTCTCGCTATTTGTAATAACTTAATGGGAAGGGAGGAATAATAATCATCCTTTTTCAGTTATTTAGGGGACAGGGAAAGATGCCAATGTTTAAAAGATGATGGAGATGAGGAGAGGACAATAAGGACATCAAGAAAGAAAAGAATGAAGAAAAGTAATCAATACAAGAATAAGGACTATAGTTGTCTTTATATCAGACTCTAGAAGGGTAGAGTTGTTCAAAATGTGAATTGGAAACCTTGAAATAATATTAGCAGATTTTAAATGAAAACAAATCAGTTTGTAAACCAAGGTTTATTCTTCTGAAAAAAAAATGTGAGTAAAATGAAAAATAAAAATAAAGTATGAGATCTAGGAAGGCTGTTGAAGGAAAATAATAAATGATCTGTTTCTTAATGTGTAAAAATGTAAAACCACTACTGTCTTGCACTGTACCTTTGCTCCAATTTTGAATAAGCGAGATAGAAGAAAGTCTAATAATCTTTAGATGGCATACTTTGATCTTTTTATTATTGTCTTTCAAATATGATTGCATACCAATAGTTCATATTTTGTTCCATGAGTATGCATAATTTAGAATAATTAATTGTCATGAAATGACTTTTGCATGTATTTTCACTTAATATATACTGCCATATATTGTATCAGGTAAAAAAAATAATTAAGAATATAAATCTAATTCTTTGTTAATAAAATGGGTGGTAGATTAAAGGATTTCTAGTTTTTTCCATTAAGTACTAACAATGTATAATGCCAACAAATTATTTAGGTAAAGAGACTATAAACAGACTAGTGTTAGATGAGAAATGGTGGCAGTAGCTCATTAGATATTTAAAACTGGATATTCCATAAACATCTCATATTCAACATGTAGAAAAGACATTTCATCAATTCTCTAAAATCTATTTCTCTTTTAAATACCTCTATTTCTTTAACACAATTAGTGTCATTTACTCAGATTTATGAATTTGGAAGCAACTTGGATTTCTCACTCCACTTGATTCCATTTGATCAATTTGGTGTCAAGTCTTCTTGCATCTTTCTTTGACTTTAGAGTTCTTTATGGTATGGGTCCAGAATATATTTAAATATGAATTGCACATTACTTTACTCTAAGCTCCATACAAATGAACCTAATGGATATGCACCCTATAAGCATTCCATCTCCCATTTCTGTTGTTTTGAATAGACTTCTCTTCATAAAATCCAAAGCTTTGATTCAAAATTCTCAAGAAACATCCCATAAGACACTCCCCTATTATCCCTTTGTTTCTAGGGACCTTGGCAAAATTATTTTGAATTTATGGTTTTATTTACTTATCTTTGATCATTCCATTATACTGTAACATAATATAAGGTCCTTGAGAGAAGAAACTGCTTCATTGTTCCTATAATCCTATGAGCTCTGAAGATCTTAAACCTTTGGAGTGAAAGGATTGTTTCCTGTGTCTTTCCCCACCCCACCAGCACAAACTTTCTCAGCCACAATCACTGCCTACTAGACCCATTTTCTTTTTCTTTCCCGTCAAATTCCTTTCTTTTCCATTACCTTAAAACTTGACACTTTTTTGAAATCTTCCCTGTTCAAATCAAAATCATTCCATTTTCTCTAGCATCCCATCCACACAGATATTGAACTGAATTTATATTTCTCTCATACCATTTTTTCCATTATGCCAAGGTTATTTAAAGGTCATATTGTATTTCCTGCCAGTTTAATTTGAAAACACTGATAACTCCATTAATCCCTGTTGACCACTAAGCTTGTTAGACCTTGGCATGCCAATAGTTGAAGTTTAGAAATTTTAATCTTGTCCTGAAAATTGTCTGTGAGATCCATTTTAATTTGTGGATTCAGTCATGTTGACACAGAAAAGATGGTTCCTAGGCTTATGTGAAGGTCAGCTTAAAAACACTAGGACATGATTCATTTTTAACATAAGGATATTAAAGTATTGCTTTTGTTGTAATAAAGACAGAGGCTGGGACAGGATCTGTGACTGTGGTATCATCACTCTGAATTTTTGTACTCTTCACTAACAGAAGAGTTTCTATTATTGTGTTGATAAATTGTCTTATTTAAATGATTTATATGAGCAGGGAAAGTCCCTGCCCAGCTCATTTTAGGGGAAATAGTATTAGGATACATAATTAATACATTATATATTCTGTTCATGAAAGCATGTTACTGGCCAAAAAGAGTTAATGAAGCTTCCTGAAGTATGTGATTTATGCCTATAATTTAAATTTCAGAATTTTAGAACCCTAATGGTTATTTTGAAATGAACAGAACAGAATGAGTTCTTGAAAAAAAAATGAATATCTTACCCATGGGATACATTTATTAAAACTTTTTTCCCCCAAAAAAACAAATAAATCAAAGATTTTCAGAGTTGTATCTCCGAGGTCATCTGATCCAACAACTACATAAATGAAAGTCTACTTTATGGCATACTTATCATTTGATAATCTAATTTCTGCTTAATAATCTCTGTTAAAGGGAAATTTAAAACTTCATCTTTCAAGATGTTAATTGGAAAATTAGCACATCAACAAAAGCTTAGAGAAAATAAATTAGTGATAGGCATAAGTAGTGTTTGATATTTCTGCACTGCATTTCAACTACCTATTTTATTTCCTAAACTTTTCCTGACACCAAGAGATCCACTATTACATGACCTTCCTCTGTCTTGATCATCCTTTTATTCATTTATTATCTCCTGATTAAAATACTAATCATGTACATAAATTTATGTGTGTATGTTGTACATCCTTTTTCTTCATTATTCCCTTCTCATGTTTGTGCCTTCATGCCTTCCTTTCAGTTTTGATAAATTCACTTATTTAGCAAATGACATTAATACAGTACTTTAAAGTTCTCAAAATACTATAGATAAACTACCTCATTTGACCCAAAACTACCTTGTAGGGGAAAATCTATTCATATTCCCAATAAACAACTAGAAAACTGAGTCTCATATTTGAAGCAACTTTGCCAGGCTCAAACAGTAGTGTCTCAGAAATAATTGAAATCTAAATTTTCTTGAATTCAAGTCCAGAACTTTAGTCACTGAATCATAATGTTTCAGGTCCTGATTTTTTTTCAGTATTAGAATCTAATGTCTATATGAAGCAATAATAATTATGAGAAAAATCTTTCTGATAAAAAGAAAGAAAAGAAGGGAATATTCATAAAATATGCAAGGACTCTGGAAAGAGCCACTTTTGAGGAACTTTTTTTTTAAATTCCTGAATATTTTACTCTTCAGAGGATACTTCTTACATTCCCTCAGTTAAGAAACTCTCAATACTTCTGTTCACTTAGTTTTTCTCCCTTTTCACAGTATAGCTGAAAAACAAATATATTACTACATCTTCTAGAGAACTTTAAGCACATATGCTAACATAGTGTTATATAGTCAAAGTGTGTAAGTTTCATAACATGTATGCAACAGTGATTGAAGTTCCTCTTTTTCACATAACCCAAATTATGGAAACCTAGATGTCTTAAAGTGCACAGCACAGGGACAACCATAAACAAAATTGTTAGTACAAAATTGTTCCAATGTTACTGTTTTCTTCAGAATCCCATTTACAGTTCTCTAGGGAATTTAAGAAAATATTAACATAGATATAGAGATTAAATGGTATTATGAGATATACTAGTCAAACTGCCTCTCCTAAAATATTAATCTAGATGAGAAAACTAAGGTCTATAGAGGTTATGAAATTTTATCAAGGTCACACAAACAACTAATGATAGATTATGAAGCTATATCCTTTGATTTCAGTCCCAGAAATCTTCTACTGAACCAAACTTGAGTGTTCCCATGAAGATATCACTTAATTATCCAGTACAGTTTCTTCATATTGCACAGCTGTCCTTTCCTTTCCAAACTCCAGCTGCTTATTACCCAGAACCATTCTCTCATGATACTTTTCCATTTTTATGAGGAATTTTTCTCATACTACCATTCATTACTCAGTGTATTTCTTCAAGCTGTTCCTTAACTACATACAGGTACATACACACACACACACACACACACACACACACACACACACACACACATACACACACACACACACACACACACACACACAAAGAAACAGATATATACATACATATGTCTTTCATTCTTCAGTTCTCAGTCTTTCTCAACTCCTTAATCTCCATCAATGTGTACCTGTCTTGAGTCTCTCACACTCTTTCTCTTTATTAGCTAAAAGTGAGCTAAAAGTAATAAGCTAATTTTAGTGGAATCCCTAACTAGATTTTAGAATCAAATTAGTTTGCAGAGTCAAGCAATTGAAAAGTGACTGATTTTTTTAATCATTAATTACTATTTACTAATACTTGCCTTTTATCAACCTGAAAAAAAAAAACCTTAATCAACTTAGTATTATTTCAGGAAGCATTTGGGAAGAAAGCACTGAAATTAAATCCTACTAAATAAAAATAAAACTTTTTTTCCAAGAAAGAAATAAGGATGTGGGATGTGTAGGAGACAGGAAGGGAGAGAGAGAGAAACAGAGACAGACAGACAGACAGAGACAGAGAGGAGATACTTTGAACAAGTAAACAAGCATATGGATTTATTTCAATTTCAAACTAGAAGTTTCTGTCTTGATTTAAATTTTCAAATAAATTAAAAAGTGACCTCTATAAATTAAGAATGTAACCATGTAAGCCAATCAAAATGTACAAGACAGTCAAACAAGGATAGAGGCAAAATGAGTATTGGATTTAGAGCTAAAGGATCAAGATTTGAATCTCAACTCTACCATTTAATTTATGTATTAACTGAGGCATTCATCTCAATGCATTTCAGTTTCTTTCTTCTATTACAGAAAGGAAAGGCAAGAACTATTTAAATAGCATCTCTTATAACCCAGGTACTGGGCTAAACATTTTTCTTTCAAATGTTACTTAATTTTATCCTCACAAGAACTCTTGGAAAAAACAGTATCTTATCCCCATTTTACTGTTGAAGAATTTGAGCAGAGATTAAATAACTTACAAAGGGTCCCATAACTAGTAAGTGCCTAAGGCTAAAAATGATGGGATCCGTTGCTCTATTCCCTATTCCACTTGAACTGCCTTCATTTGAACCTCCTTTGATGCATCAGACATTCTTCACAGATTTTTATCTAGTGCCCAAATTAAAAAGAAAGCAGAAAAGACCAATTTGGTATACTAACGATGCTGTTGCTATTGTAGCTGTTGATATTTTATTTTCAAACAGTACCAATGAAATCATGGAGTTATGTCTTGATTTGCAGGTGAATTGGATTTAAATGGGCAGAAATACACAAAGTCATCAGTTCTACTCTCTTTAAGAATCATCAAATTACAATAGCAGATCAAAAGTTTACATAATTAGCAATGGCAGGGGAAGCAGTGACATGACTTTGGCATCTTTAAGGTCTGACCAATCTCTAAGCACACAATAGCATCTACTTCAACTGCCTTCATGGTCACTAGAATACAATGTTGGCATCAACTCATTCCCCCAGGGGATTTCTTCAGCCCCCTTTCAACCATTGGTCAACCTGGTAAAGCTTCCCACCCCCCACCCCATGAGAAAATTTTTAGAGTTGTGGACACCGTGCATACTACTATTTCTTGGAGCCATGGATAAGAATTAGATAATCTATAGATAATAAAGATGGATAAGCAGTCATGGAGAGGCTCAGTAATTCTTCATACCAAATGAGTTAGAACTCTTTGATGATGATGGCTTGCCGATGGAAAATATTTAAGGTTACGTTTGAACTCAGGTATTCCTGACATCAAGACTGGTACTCTACCAACTGCATTATCTAGCTGCCCTCAAGAACTCTTTGAATGCCCAACACAATTCTATACTACCAATAAAGAAAACTAAAGCAAGAGCTCCACATTGGAGAAAGAGAAAAATCTGTATATTCTTGTGTTCTTCCCACCACTTAAAATCTAATCACTTTTTTTCCTAATTGAATCTCAATAGTTTTCCACTCAATTATTCCTGAAAATAGAATGATAAAATACACCAACATTATAAGGTCTGTGTCAGATCCATGGATCATGTAGTTGAGGGAAAGAGGTGAGAAAAGGATTTGGGAAAGGGAGGGAAATGATTAACTTTTTGTTAAGGGCTAATTAGTTTTGAATTTGGAATGTGCAACCTTGTTAACAATAGAAAAGTAACTCATTAATCCACTCACATGACTTCTTCTTTTGACTGCAAATAAGTATGAGGTATGCATGATGATTTTCTTTATTCCAATTTGTTGGAAAATAGTAGTGTTGGTTGATGTTTACTATATTGCTATTATATAATATAGATTGCACAATAAACATACATATATGCATATACACATAAGCACATATGTATATGTGTGAATATGCATATACATACACATATATGAAGGCAAGATCATAACTACTTAAAGGAAATCTTTCTATGAAAGGGATGTATTTATATTATATCTATTTTACAGAGACTGAAATTGAGGTTCAGAAAATTTTTATGTCTTATGCATACGAGCTATATAGTACCAGTAATATAACTGACCCATCTTTTCTTAATGTCTTTTCTTCTATCACTTCTCTAATAGGAGCTAACATTGTTTAAAATATGCATTCTCGAATGAAAGAGAGAAGATATAAAGTACATATCCTTTACCTTTCTGAATAAATTTTTCACCCTCTCTACCCAATAATCAATCTCTTTTAATAAAGTATAAGAGAGAGGAGAAAAAATAATTCAGAAAAAATAATCTTTCTGACAGATTGTGAAATGTTGCACTTCCATGATTTCCTTCTTACTGTACACTAGGAAATAAAAACAATTTTTTCATCTTCACCTCTTTCTTGGGAACAGATTTGGTCATTGTAACTATGGAATATTAAGTTTTGCTGTTTTATTATTTTTTACAGTATTCCTGATTCTGCTTACTAATTATTAGTCAATGTCTTTCCATGCTACTCTGAATTCCTATCATATATATATATATATATATATATATATATACATATATATATATATTTATACATGTGCTTATATATAAAGATATGTGTGTATAATTTATCAGTGTTTAGCAATCCCCCAGTTGATAAGAAACTATGTAATCTCTAGTCCTTTGCTGCCACAACATTTGCTACTATGCCACTACTTATATGAGGGGAAAATTGCTATTCATTAAAATAGACAATAAAAAATGCTATGATGATATTTATGCTCAAATAATTATGGAAATAAAATTAAGAAGGGATATATTATTACTTAACATCAGGAAAGGGTTGTTACTCTTGTGGTAAGGGAAAAACAACTTCTTACAAAGTTTGAATATTGCATTTTTCTTCCTCTAGAAAAATAATACATTAGTATAAATCTAGGATATATGCAATTTAAAAAAAAACAAATCATTTTATCCTAATGCTAATCATTTCCCACTGTTGTATAATACCTTGTTTGAGAAGATACGAATGTCATCAAAAGGATGAACACCTTTACCCTTTATGCTTTCCTATCACCTTAATACATATTACATGTGAGAGTAAATGTATTCCTTATAGTAAAAATTAAATGTGGTTATAAATTTACATATTTAGTAGAGAAAGTTAGGAGTGATAATTATCAGATTGGAATCTTCTGCATATGTATTTTCAAATACTTGTTTGGATTACCTTTGAGAAGATGAAATTTAAACTTAGCCATTCCTATGTGACAGAAAATATGAAAAAGAATTGTCCAAACAATAACCGGATTGTATCTCATCATTCTGATGCAATTGTTAAGAGGATGACAAAAGACCAGTCCTGCAATATCCTACTTTCACTAGTAAAGTGGAAATGAGAGAAATTTATTGTCGTAATTTAAAAAAAATAACTAAAGCATGAGATGATCATGAACAGTAATATTTATAACTGCTCATCTAGGAAAGAAAGTCACTATTAGCATTTTTGTGAATCTGTATTTAATAGTCTATTGTTTACTGTTGAACACTCATTTCTCCTGAATTCTTCTCCACTGACTTTCATGAAGTAGTACTCTTTGGTTCTTCTTTTACCTGTCATTGCATTTTTGCATCTTTTGCTGGATCATCCATTTTCCAAATTACTCATGGATACTCTCTAAGATGTTATACTTAAATTCCTTCTCTTTTTTCTTTAAAGCAAATTTCTTAACCTTAACATCCATAAGCTTTAAAAATGTTATGTTTATTTTAAAATAATTGATTACTTAATTCTATGCATTTTATTTTGTGAACTTACCTATTATTCTTAACAGTTATTTATTTTGCTAGTGTTCAAAAAAGGACAGGCACAAAATTTAAAATATCTAGTTCTAGAGTATCCTGTATGGTTATCATATCCATTCTCATGAATTAAATTGCCATATATATGTATATATATATATATATATATATATATATTATATATATTCATACATATAAAATCTGCTTCTTAAAAATACTTGTCTATGGTGTACCTCTACAAAGATGACCCAGATTAATTTAAATCAATAATTTCCAAATAAGGGGGAACTAGGTAGTGCAGTAGATAGAGCACAAGCCCTGGAGTCAGGAGGACCTGAGTTCAAATCTGACTGGAACACTTAATAATTATCTAGTTGTGTGACCTTGGGCAAGTCACTTAGCCCCATTGCCTGCAAAAAAAAACCAAATAAAAAATAATTTCAAAATAATATATACCCATCTTTCCTCACTAAAGGATTCAAACCAAAACAAGTCAGTTATTATTTTGAGGAGACTACTAGATTCCTATTAACATTGGTTCAAATTTTGAATCATTTTTGTGTTTTCTTTCTCTTTCAACATATAATTTATTTGGTTACCAAATTCTCCAAATTGCATATCCATTACAGTTATTATCCCTGTACTCCGTCCACTCTACTAATGGGGCCATTATTCTAGTTCAAACTCTTATTATTTCATAACCATCTTAATAATCTTCCATTTGGTATCCCTGTATCCAGTTTCTCTTCCCTCCAGACATCCTTTACACAATTGACAAAATAATCTTCCAAATGCACATGTATGAATAGGACATCATACTACTAGGGAAAAAAAAAAAACAATAACAAACTTCCCCAAAAAAGGCTCATTTTTTTTTTCTTTCTGGTCTTTATTGCCTCTATTTTAACTTGGGAAAAAATAGAAATTTCTCAGTCCTGCATTTCATTTAATGATTTTCATGGTTTCCCCAGCATTTTTTCCTCATTGCTCCAAGTTTCAGTCATATTAGTGACTGAGCTCATTCTTTCACTCAAATTATCATCTCCAGCTCTGAGCATTATCAAAAGCTGCAGTACCTATGATCTACACCCTTATTATCTCTATGTTTAGCTCTTTCTTTAAGCTTTATGTTAGTTGCTTTGCATCTTCTCTCCTCAACTGAATTATTCTTTCTCTTGTCATATATTGCTAGACTGCTTTGACTGGAAATTTCCCTTAACTCTATCAATACATACCTTGAATTATATTTATTAGCATACATATTTTATCCTTTCTTCTCCCACTTTCCTCAAGACAAAATGTCAAATCAATAATTGCATGACAATTTTATGTTAGTCTTTTTAGGACCTTGAAGTAGTAAGTCCTAAAATAAGGTCTGCTAAATTGTCAAACCAACAATTTTGACATTCAGGGCCCATTCTTTCCACCAGTTCTCATTCCATTTAATTGGATGATTGGCAAAAAAGAAAGAGAAAGAAAGAAAAACTTTAAATATTGTTTTCAAGATATTATCATTGTTCTGGTGTTTGAAAGAACCTTAGAGGTCATGGAATCCAATATGATATTATGTTTCTCTCTGAACTTCATGATCTACATAAATTTACCATTTTGCAAATGAACTCAACATTAAAATTCAGTTTTCAAAAGCCCCTGACCTGGACCCCTCTCTAATTCTTAGCAGAATGGGTAGAAGTTAAATTTTAGAAAGTTCCATCCTCATCATCAAAGATACAAGGAAAACCCTTTGAAAATTCAAAATATAATTTCTCACTTGGCTGCTGTCGTGGAATTAATGATTTCCAGAAATTTATCACTGTGCATGATGAAATGAACTCTGAAACTCCCTTCTCCTCAGATCATCTCCTTCCCATTTGCACAACCTCCTTCACCAATAGGTTGCCCTTTATGCTGATTTTCAGAATTTTTTTTAATATGTTGCTTTACCACATTAGATTGTGAACTCTTTGAAGATAGACGTTATCTTGTGTTTTTGTTTTGTTTTGTTTTTTAATTCCCAGCTTTCAGCACAGGGCCTGGCATTAACAAATCTTTATTGACTCTGACCCAAACACTTTTACATTTGAAGAAAGTAAGGAAGAGAATAGACCAGAATAGTTAATAGACTTGTCTGTGGTCACAAAATTATAAAACAGAACATTCAAGTAAAAGGAAATCATAATATAAGGATTCGCAAGCATCTCTGAAGATTCAAATCAGAAAAAGAAAAATAATTTTGAACTAAAGGAAATCAGGTTATTTTCCAGGTTCTTTCTTATGTAATTCAGTGGATTTTTTTGCTGTTGTTGTTATACAATCAAATCATTTTTTTACATGAAGTGTAGAGTTGCATATCATATAGTCTAGTGCCACTTTTTGTTTTCTTTATTTTAACATTTTCTTAATAATATTCTAATTTTTCCCAATTAAATTTACAAATAGTGTTCAACATTTATTTTTGGAAAATTTTAAGTTCAAAAATTTACTCCTTCCTTTTTCTCTCTTCCACTTTCAAGACAGCAAGCAATTTGATATAGGTGCTATATATGTTCCATCATGTTAAGCATATTTCCATACAAGTTATGTTGTGAAAGAAGAACCATGAGAAAGAAAAAACAAAAAAATAAATTTAAAAAAGTAAAACTAGTATGCTTCAATCTGTATTCAGACTCCATAGTTCTTTCTCTGGATGTGGATGGCAATTTTCATCACAAATCTTTTAGAATTGCTGTTGATCACTGTATTGCTGAGCAGAGCTAAATCTATCATAATTCATTGCAAAATGTTTCTGTTATTGTGCACAAAGTTCTTCTGGTTCTGATTATTCCAATCAGCATCAGTTCATGTAAATCTTTCCATGGTTTCTGAAATCCATCTGTCAATCGTTAGCTACCTCAAAAAGAGCTGTCATGAATATATTTGTACATATGGGCTCCTTTCCCTTTGATTATAATCCCTTTGGGATACAGAACTAGTAGAGGTATTACTGGTTCATAATTCATGCACTGTTTTTCAATCCTATGAACATAGTTCCGAATTGCTTTCCAGAATGATTAGATCATTTTATAACTCTACCAACCATGCATTAATGTCTCAGTTTTCCCATATTCCTTCCAACATATATAATTTTCCTTTTATACCACATTAATCAATCTAATAGATGTGAGATAATACCTCAGAGTTGTTTTAATTTGCATTTCTCTAACTACTAGTGATTTAGAACATTTTTTCATAGTATAGATAGTATTTCAAAGTTTGTTTTTTTAAACCATTTCTTTGTTATGGATCCCTTTGGCAGTCTGGTAAAGAGTTTGCCTAGAAATTAATTCAATAAAATCCATAAGATTTAAATGCAATCTAATTTTGCTGAAATACAATTAACATTTTAAAAATATTTTTTTAGGTTCCAAGTTGAAATCCCTATTCTAACCTGTCATATTTTGTGTCGATGAAGACACTGAAGCCCAGAGAGTACAAAAGACTGGAAGAGGAGCTCACAGCAAATCATTGGAAGAGCTGAGAAGAAAATTCAGGTCTGTGACTCCTAACTCCTCCCCCCCCTTTCACTATAACACACTGCCTCTGTGAAAATAAGAGAGATAAGGACTGAAAAAATTTGAAGAGCATCAATATGAGACCATCAGGAGACCAAAGAGTCAAGGGATACTTACAACATATGAAATATACTTCTTTTTAAATTGTTTTATGATCTATTATGATTTTTAAAACTGCATAATGATGGGATTTTTTCATTTCTAAAATTATGAAATGAATTTAATTATATTAGGTTACTTTGTAATGTTCATTTTCATATATGCTACAAGCTAAATTTCTGAATAAAATGTCAAGTGAATTTCATTAATTTATAAAAACAAAAAATATATTATCAAAGAAGAGGAAATACATTTATTTGTCATAGATATTAAGTTAAGTTGAATTTTTAATACAACTATAGCCTTAAGGTCAAACAGAAAAATAGTACCTTTTGATCTAAATTAATAAAGCAACATATAGTGATTGTGCATAAAATGCAAAACACTTTTTCCAGTGTTGGAAATAGTAGTCTTCTTAATTTTTTTGGATTTAATACTCTTTTTTATCTGTTTATCTATCTATCTAAGTAGCTAGGTCATGCAGTGGATAGATCACTGACTGGCCTTGGAGTCAGAAGGATCGAAATTCTGATCCAGTCTCAGACATTTGACCCATACTAACTGTGTGACCTTGAGAAAGTTACTTAACACTGGTCTAGGGCCATCTCCAGTCATCCTGATTCATATTTGTTCTTTGGACTCATTGGAGAAAGTGAGGCTGGTGACTTAGCTCATCATCTGCCTCATTCAAAACCAATTCATGTGCTTGTCATGGTATCACCTCCCTGATATTGTGGTCTTTAAAAATGGACAAAGATTGTTATTATTATTTATCTAGTCATGTAAGGCATGTGCAATCGTGCTAAACATATTTTCACATTAATCATCTGTCAAGGAACAATAAGAACAAAAGAGGAAAATCAAGAGAAAAAACAAAAATAATAGTATGATTCAATCTGTCTTTAGCCTCCATAGTTCTTTTTTCTGAGTATGAATAGCATTTTCCATCATGAGTCTTTTAGAATTTACTTAGATCATTTCTAATAAGTGCTAAATCTATTGTAGAAATCATCTCATAATATTGTTGCTACTATGAGCAATGTTTTCCTGGTTCCTAGCTCATTTCATTCATCATCAGATCATGCAAGTCTTTCCAGGATTTTTTTGACATCTGCCTGTTTATCATTTTTTAGAACAAGATAATTTTATTAGATTAATATATCAATATTTGTTTAGTCATGGGTATCCTTGTTTCACCCTGATAATTAGAAATACATCTGGTTTGTCCCCATTATATATAATGCTTGCTGATGGTTTCAGATAGAAACTGCTATCATTTTCAGGAAAATTCCATTTATTCCCTTGATCTCTGGTTTCAAATAGGAATGGGTTGTCAAAAGGTTTTCCTGTAATTGTAGTTTCTGTAATTATATGGTTTGTGTTGATGTTGTTGTTGATATGGTCAATTATACTGATAGTTTTTCTAATGAACCAACTCTGCATTCCCAGTATAAATCCCACCTATAATAGATTATTATTCTGATGATAAATTATTTTAATCTCTTTGATGGTATAATTGTTCTACTGTTTTGCCTCTACCTGGTTTAAGTATCAGCAACAATATTTGCTTCATAAAAGGAATTTGGTAAGACTTCATTTATCACTTATTTTTACAAATAATTTTTTATAGTATTGGAATTAATAGTTCTTTAGATGTTTGTAGAAGTGATCTAGCCATGGACATTTTGTTCTTGGGAAGTTCATTGATGGCTTCTTCAACTTGCTTTTTTTTTCTAAAATGGAATTATTAAGTATTTTATTTCTTCATTTTTAACCTGGTCAATTTATATTTTTGTATATATTCCTCCAATTCATATACAATCTCAAATAGATCGCCATACAGACAAAAAAAAGCTGCAAATAAAGGCTTTAATTATTTTATTGGTGATGAATTCACTGTTTCAATTTTGATACTGATAATCTGGTTTTCTTCTTTTTAAAATCAAATTAACAAAAATTTAATTCATTAGTTCAATGTTTATCTTATTTGCAATTTTATTACTTTATTTTATTTTCAGAATTTCCATTTTGGGATTTATTTGTGGATTTTTAATTTTCTTTTCTACATTTTTAGCTATCCAATTCATTGATTTGTTCTTCTTCTATTTTATTCATATAAACATTTCAATAAATACAATTTCCTATGTAAACTACTTTGGTTTCCATCCCCTAAATTTTGGTAAGCTATCTCATTATTTCCATTCTTTTCAATGAAATTGTTGATTACCTCTAAAAAAAGTTTGACCCATTCATTTTTTATGATTAGAATACTTAGCTTCCAATTAATTTTAATCCTATCTTTCCATGGTCCTTTATTACATGTGACTTTTAATTCATCATAACATGAAAAGGAGTTTAATATTTCTTCCTTTCTAAATTTTATTGTGAGGGCTTTTTTATGCCATAATCTGTGGTGAGTTTTTATGTGGATGGCATTTAATCCTCAGAAAAAAAAGCCAATTTGTTTCCAAAGACCTAATTTAATAAAATACTATTCACTTCCTTAACTTCTTTGTTGTTTATTTTCTCTTTAGATTATCAGGTTCTGAGAAGAGGAAGTTGAGGCCCTCACTACTATAGTTTTTCTATTTATGTCTTTCTGTAACTCACTTAGGCTTTCCCCTAAGACTTTGGATACTATACCACTTGGTGCATATAGGCTTAGTATTTCTCTTTCTTTATGGTCTATGATGCATTTTTAATAAGATGTAGTTTCCTTCATTATCTTTTTTAATTAGATCCATTTTTTGCCTGTGCTTTGTCTGAGATCAAGATTGCTACTCCTGCTTTTGTTTTCCTTTTTTTTATTAAGCTAAAGTATAATGTATTCTGCTTCAACCTTTCATCCTTACTCTCTGTGAGTATCTCTGCTTCAAATATGTTCCTTGTGATCACATATTGTAGCATTCTGGTGGTCAATCGACTCAACCAACAACTTCTGTTTTATGACAGAGTTCATCCCATTCACATTCATAATTTTAATTACATTGTATATCCCTCAATAATTCCCATCCCTGCATATACATTTTTTCTCTCTTCACTCTCTACCTCATCAGCAATATTTTCCTTCTAATCACTGCCTTCTTCGTTATACTCTCTCTTCTCTCAGTCCCCTCCCTTTTGTTTCACCTTTCTTCTGCTACTTCTGCCCCTAATTCTATCTCTTCCCTTTCCATTTTCTCTCCCTTTCTCCTCCGACTTCTATGCTCAACAAAATATGTATAGTATTCCCTCTTTGAGTCAAATCCAATAAGAACAAGGTAGAAGAAATATTGAACCCCTCCATTCCTTCCGCCTACTGCAGTAGGTCTTTTCTGCCTCTTCTTGTGATTTTTCCTCTTCTATCTCCTCCTTACCTCTTCTCCCAGGACAATTCCTTTTTTTATCCCTTAGACTTTTACATCACCATATCAAAATCAAATTATATCCTAACAATCTTACTATGTATACTCCTTTTTTATTTCATCCATATGCACACCAATAATTTTAAGTTTCAAAATTTCCTTCCACCTTCCCTTCTAACCTCCCTCCCCTTAGCAGCAAACAGTGAGGTTAGCATTATACATACATATTTTATAAACATGTTTACAAATTAATTCTTTTTAGTATGAGGAATTAGGATTAAGGGAAAGAGATACAGAAGAAATAATTTTTAAAAGTGTTCATCAGATTCCAAAGGTTTGGGGTTTTTTTGTGTGTGTGTTTTATTTTGCTTTTCTTTCTCTGGATGGGGATAACATAGTCCGTAACCAGTCTAATACAGTTGTCCTAGCTCACCAAACTGCTGAGAGAAGCTGCTTCCATAAAGGTTGTTCACCTCACAATGTTAATGTTGATATGTATACTGATCTCTTGGCTCTATTCCCTTCACTTAGCATCAGATCCTGTAAGTCATTCCATAATTCTCTAGAGTATGACCATTTATGGTCTCTTAAAGAACAGTGTTCCATAGTATTCGTGAGCCATAACTTGTTTAGCTATTCCCCAGTTGATGGTTACCCTCAAAGTCCAATTCTTTGTCACTACAAAGAATCTACTATGAATATTTTGGAACATGTAGAACTTCTCCCTCGATTATAATTTCTTCTGGATTTTGCAAGGCCAACGGGCATTAACAGTTTTATCGCTCTTTGGGCAAATTTCCATATTGCTCTTCAGAATGTTTGGATCCCTTCACAACTCCACCAACAATGCATCAATGTCCCAATCTGCCCACAACATCTTCATTTGATCATTCTCCTTGATCATTTTCTCTCTTAGTTGTTTTAATTTGCATTTCTCTAATCAATAATTATTTGGAACACTTTTTAATATATATATATATATATATATATATAGAGAGAGAGAGAGAGAGAGAGAGAGAGGGAGAGAGTTTTAATTTCTCATTTGAAAACTTGCTGTTCATATCTTTTGACCATTTATCAACTATGGAATGACTTATAACTTTATAAATTTGATGCAATTCTCTGTATATTTTTAAAATGAGACCTTCATCAGAACTCCTAGTTGTGAAGATTATTTCCCAGTTTTCTGTTTTCTTCTAATTTTGGTAACATTGATTTTATTAATGCAAAAAGTTTTTAAATTTTATATAGTCAAAATCATTCTCTAATTCTTATTTGATCATAAATTTATCCTCTTTCCATAGATCTGTTAGATAATTTCTTGTTCTATTGATTTATCTATGGTGTTTCCCTTTATGTCTATGTCCTGTACCCATTTTGACCTTATTTTTATGCAGGGTGTGAGATGTGTGTCTATGCTTAGTTTTCCAATTTTCCCAACAATGTTGTCAAATAATGATTTCTTATCCCAGAAGCTGATGTCTTTGGGATTATCAAATCATAAATTGCTGTAGTCATTTACTGTGACTTCTTTTAAAACCATCCTAATCCATTGATCCATTATTCTATTTCCTAACCAATTCCAAGCAGTTTTAATGACTGCTGCTTTATAGTATAGTTTTTGATCTGGGAGAACTAAGGCATCAACCTTTATATTATTTTTCATCAGTTCCCTTGAAATTCTTGCGCTTTTGCTGCTCCATATGAATTCTGTTAGTATTTTTTCCATCTTGGTAAAGTAGTTATTTGTTAGTTTGTTTGGTGTGCCACTGAATAAATAATTTAATTTGGGTAGGATTTTCATTTCTATTATATTAACTCAACATATCCATGAGCATTTCACATTTTTCCAATTACTTTTATTTGACTTTATTTGGGTGAGAAGTAATTTATAATTGTGTTCATACAGTTTCTGGATTTGTCTTGGGAGGTGGATTACCAAGTATTTAATGCTGTCTATAGTTATATTAAATGGAATATCTTTCTATCTCTTGTTCTTGGACTTTGTTTATATATAAGTATATATATACATATATATATATAAATGCTGATGACTTATGTGTATATATATATATATATATATTATATCCTACAATTTTGCTGAATTTTTTGTCTTAAGGAGTTTTTTAAATGATTTTTCTTAGTTTCTCTAAGTATACCATCATATCATCTGCCAAGAGTGAAAGTTTTGCTTCATCATTGTCAATTCTGATTCCTTCTATTACTTTTTCTTCTCCTATTGCTTCAGTTAGCATTTCTAATACTATGTTAACTAGTAATGTTTCACTCCTGATTTTACTGGATATACTCCAAGTTTATTCCATTACATATAAGATTTATTAATGGTTTTAGATACTATTGATGATTTTAAGGAAGACTCCATTTATTCCTAAACTTCCTAGTGTTTTTAATAAAAATGGATGTTGTATTTTTATCAAAGGATTTTTCAGCATCTATTGAGATAACCATATGATTTCTGTTCATTTTGCTATTGATATGTTTAATTATGCTGAATGTTTTCCTAATGTTGAATCATCTGTATACCTAGTATAAATCCTACCTGATCATAATAACTTGATGTAATTTCATTGCTAAAATTTTATTTAAGATTGTTTCATCAATATTCATTAGGGAGATTGATCTATAATTTTCTTTGTATTGTTTCTTCCTGGTTTAGGTATCAACACCATGTTAGTATCATAAAAGAAGTTTGGCAGAACTCCTTCCTCTCCCATTTTTTTAAAATAGTTTTTTTGGCATAGGAATTAATTGTTCCTTAAATGTTTGGTAGAATTCACTTTCAAATCCATCTGGACCTGGAGACTTTCTTACAGAGTTTATTGATGGTTATATGTACTCTTTGCAGTGCTAATAGAGAAAATTCTCAAGAGATTCAAGTATTATCTTGTTATATTGGTAGGAAAACAGTTCCTGATTAAGATGTTTTCTTTTTTTCCTTTTTACCATGTTTTGCCTCCCTTGAGTATTCTATTTGAATATTGAATTTACTGTTCATGTCTGGACTTCATCATGACAGTTTGAAAGTTCCCATTTTCATTAAATCTCCACATTTTCTCCTGAAAGTTTATGCTCAATTATGCTGGGTAGCTACTTCATGGCTTTAATCTAAATTTCTTTGTCATTCCATACTCTAAGCCTTCCTATTCTTTAATATATGTAAGTGCTAATTTCTATGTAATTGTTTCTTTCTGGCTACATGCAGTATTTTTTCTTTGACGTGATTATTCTGAAATTTGCCTGCAAGATTCCTTAGAGTTTTCATTTTATAATCTTTCTCAGAAGATGATCTGTGGATTCTGTCAATTACTATTTTACCCTTTGATCTCAGAACATGAAGAGAGTCTTCCTTGATAAAATCTTGGAAGATGCTGCTCAGGCTCTTTAAAAAAAAATCAGAGATTTGTCATAATACAATAATTATTAAGTTTTCTCTCCTGGATCTATCTTCCAGGTCAGTTGTTTTTCCTGAGGATTTTGTGCATTTTCTTCAATTTTTAAAAATGTTTTTGACTGATTCTTGAAATCTCATAAAGTCTTTAGCTTCTACTTGTCAAATTCTAACTTTTAAAAAAAATTATTTTTCTTCAGGTTACCTTTTTACCACTTTGCCCATTAGGTCAATTTTGAAAAGATTGTTTTCTTTAGTTATTTTTTTCCAAATTAGTCAATTGTATTTTTTAAGAAATAGTTTTCTTTAGCCAATTTTTGTCTTTTCTTTTCCAAGCTATCAACACTATCTTGCATAACTCTCATTCCCCTCCCCCAGTTTTTCTACTATCTCTCTTATTTGGTCTTCAAAATTCTTTTTGAGTTCTTACAAGAAGACTTTTTGACCTTAAGGCCAATTCATATTTCCCTTTGGGGTTTCACATGTAGGCATTTTGACACTGTTGTCCTCTCTTGAGTTTATGTTTTGATTTTTTTTGCCAAAGTATTTATTACAGAGTTAGAAAGAAATAGAGGGCAGGTAGGTGGCACAGTGGATAGACCATGGGTCCTAGAATCAGGAGGACTGGAGTTTGAATCTGTTCTTAGGCACTTGACACTTACTAACTCATTAGCTCTGTGACTGGATCATCTCCAGTTGTCCTGATACATATCTGACCACTGGACTCAGATGACTATGGAAGAGAAAATTAGGCAGGTGACCTAGGAGAGCGCTCCCTTGCTCAAATAAAAATCAATTGCTTGTCATGGCATAGCTTCCTTGGTGGCATAGTCTTTGAGAATGAAGGACAAATATCATCAACCAATAGAATTGGATTTATAGTCGGGAGAGTTGGAATTGAAAACCAGTTCTGCCTATCTACTACTTGAGTTATTTTGGACAAGATACTTAACATTTCTGAGTGTCATTGTTCTCATCCAAAAGGATTGGTGCTGGATTAGTTGGTCTTTGAGATTTCTCCCAGATCTATTCTCTATGATCTTCTAATCCTTTTCAGGATTTCTCACTATAAAGAAGAATTTACAATTTGGTTCATTTTTATATCACTATGGATTCTAAATACCCTTTTAAATATATGTTCTTATTGTCATAATTCAAGAAGTTTAAACCTCTGATTAACCAACATTAAGTTGAAAATCTTCTGTCCAGAAAACTCTTCAAAATGGTAGAAAATATTATGCAGAATTAAGTAGGAGGAAAAAGCATTTTCAGGCACATTAGTACATATAACTTAGAAATTCTTTTTAGACATGTATTTTTTTATTTATGTTTTTGACAACATATTAGATTCAGGAAATTTAGGGAGACTAGAAATATGTAAATATGAGAACTCACCTGTCTTTGATCATTCATTGTTTCACATGAAGTTTTTACAAGTAGGTTTCAGCCTTGGACTTGACTTTTAAAAGGAAAGGAAAAATTCAAATTGAGGGAAGAAGAAGTTTGTGACTAGATAAAGAAAAAAGATTTATCCAAATAAGGTTGTTTCTCTGGAGGGAAACTTTTAGAACCATGTGCCTCTTCCAAGGAAATATAAGCTATGGAGAACTATTTGATACTCAGAGATTATATTGTAGAAATGGGTAATTATTCTGAGACCAAGCCAGGAATTTGGAGAAATGAGATAATTAGCACTAGAAAAGTGACAAATGAATTACTCAACAGAACATTTTAGACCAAGAAAAGTTGTTTTTAGATAAAAAAATAATACTGTATGAGATGGGAAAGTTTTCTAGGATAAATGGAAATTGAAGCAGAAAGGCAGCAAAGGAAGGAATCATGCTTGACTTTTGCCTCTACTAGTATTATGGGTGACATAGACTGAAGATTCAAAGAGAAGGTTCAACTTCATATTAATATAAATGATTTCCCCAGGATAGTAGCATGAAATGCAGTATAATACATTACCTTTGGAGAGAATGTATAAATCACTTAAGGTAGCAGTGGTCATCAAATATTAATGATACTGATATTGAGAGAAGGGAGTAGAAACAAGTGAACAATGTTCACGCCACCAACGACATTATGATTTGAACAACCTTGATGGAAGTAGCTCCTCTTCTCAGTTCAGAGGTCTAGGACAACTGTATTAGACCAGGGGTGGACTAATTTTAATTCCTCATACTGAAAATAACTAATCTGTAAACATATTTATCAAAATAAGTATGTAGAATTCTAACTTGACTGTTCATAGCTGAGGGGAGTTGGGGTGGGAAGGAAGGGTAGGGGGAAATTTGTAAATTAAAAATATTGATGTGCATATGGATGAAAATAAAATTTTTAAAATTAATGAAGGCTGGCCTTGGGCAAGACACTTAACCCCATTTGCCTTGCAAAAACTAAAAAAACAAATCAATGAAGGCAGAATATGGGGGCAGAACCAATATGGTGGCACAAAGCTATAATGCTCCCTTAGCTTTTCCCTACCAAAGATTAAGGAAGTCTCTGCTCTGACATTCAAGTTACAGATCCCACCAAGAAAAAGATAAGATTCAAAGAAGTTTTCAACAGTAGACATCATGGAGGATGTTCAGTGAAGATCTGTCTCTCTTTTGGGGAGGGGGAATAAAGCCCAGGAGGCATGAGAGGAGGAAAATCAGTGGGAAGTTTTTAACCATGGTGCAATCCAAGTCCCAAAAGCTTGACAACAGCTAGAGAGCAAGCCAGCAGGGAGGGTCCTAACTCCAAACAAAGTCTGAACCCTGGAAAGACCAGTGTAAAAGACAGGACTGGGTTTAGGAACAAACCCATAGTCATAACCTATAAATAAATGAGTAAACAAACTTCTATAAAGGTAAGGCCTGCACTGCATAGGCAGCATCTTGGCTAATGACAAGTCACATATCAGACCCCAGTCCCAGCAAAATAAAAACTTGCATCTATATTCCCTACACCCCAGGAGCAGAGCTAAAACAACAAAATAAGCAAAAAAGTTAAAAGAGTGCTGACTATAGAAACTACTTCACATAAAAAGATGATAACAATGCCATGTCTGAAGAAAAAAGCAGTGAAAATCACTCACAGGGGAAGTATCAAAACAGTCTATAAATTGGACTCAAATACAAAAGCTCATCGAAAAGCTTAAAAAATAATTCAAAACCTAAAGAAGAGAGGAATATGAAAAATAGAAAAGAAGAAATGAGAGTCATGCAGGAAAATATTAAAAATTGACCAGAGAATTCAACACTTTTAAAAAAGAAACACAAAAGATAATTGAAGAAAATAAAACTCTAAAAATTAGAATTGAACAAAGAGAAATCAATGAATCTGTAAGACTACAAGATTCCATCAAACAAAATAAAAACACTGAAAAAAATCTGAAGAAAATGGAAAGTGCCTTTTGGGGAAATCAAATGACCTGGAAAATAGATCCAAGAGAGACAATCTATGAGTTATCAGACTACCAGAAAGCTTGGACCAACAAAAGAACCTGGAAAATATTATGCAGGAATTTATAAGGTAAAACTGCCCAAATCTACTAGAATAAGATAACAATATAACCACTGAAAAAATCCACAGAACCCTTACAGAAAGAAACACCAAGATAAAAACTCCAAGGGCTGTAATATCCAAATTCCAGAATCCTCAAATAAAGGAGAGAATATCACAAGCAGCAAAAAGAAAACAATTAAATATAAAGGAAATTCAATTACACTCACACAGAACCTTTCAGCCTCAATAATGAAAGACCAGAAGACCTGGAATACCAAATATTGGAGGTCAAAGGACCAGGGATTACATCCCAGAATTCATTACACTGCAAAATTCAGTATATATTGTCAGGGGGGAAACAACCAAACAGAAGACTTCCAGAATTTTCTGACACAAAAATCATAACTGAACTGAACAGAGAATTCAATCACCAAATACACAACTCAAGAGTTGTTTGAAAAAATAAATGAAAAGGGAAAGAAAAAACAAAACAAAACAAGTGTTGGTCAAGACTATCAAATTGTATTCAATCCTAAAAGAGAAGATAAAATACTTCTAATTCTTGAGAACTTGACTTCTCTTAGAATAATTGAAATGTCAAATATAACTGAAGAGATTGGACTTAAAGATTATGGGTATAGTTAGATCTTGTCTGTCCATTGAAGCTATGTCAGTACTAAATATTTATGCAACTAATGGTATATCATCCAAATTTCTAGAGGAAAAACTGAGTAAATTACAATGAAAATAGACAGCAAAACTCTAATAATGGGGAATCTCAACCTCCTTCTTTCAGATCTAGATAAATCGAACTGCAATTTAAGCAATAAGGAAGTTATTAAGGTGAAGAAAATCTTAGAAAACCTAAATATGATAGACCTCTGGAGAAAATCTAATGGGGATAGAAAATGTCTAAAATGGAAACCCTATGTAGTAGCATGAGTCAGAAAATTGGTATATAAAAATTACTCACAATTAAGGTCTAATCTGGAAAATCCAAAGCTATGATTTGGGGGGAGAATAAAAGATTATGCAATTAGTAGGAAATGAATAGCAATCTAAGCAGGCCAATGTATTATAGAATCATCTACTTGTTAAGATCAATCTCATATGGCGTTATCTATAGGTCTGATTGGGGGATTTTTAGGTTTTTTGTAAGGTAAGGGGGTTAAATACCTTGTCCAATGTCACACAGCTAGGTAATTATTAAGTGTCTGGGGCCAAATTTAAACTCAGGTCCTCCTAACTCCAGGGCTGGGACTCTATACACTGTGACACCCAGCTGCCCCCCAATAGATTTGATTGTGTATCATTGTGAGGCAAAGTTTTTTTAAAGTTATTTATTTATTTATTTTCATCCATATGTATGTGAATATTTCCAAGCTACAAAATTTCCCTCCACCCTCCCTTTCCATCCCCTCCCCTCAGCAGGGAACAGTCAGGTTAGCATTTTACATACATATTTGTTAAACATATTTATAAGTTAGTAATTTTGGCATGAAGAATCAGGATTAAGGGAAAGAGATACATAAAAGATAATTTTAATGAAATGCTCATCAGATTAAGAAGGTTTTGTGTGTGTGTGTGTGTGTGTGTGTGTGTGTGTGTGTGTGTGTGTGTGTATGTTTTGTTTTATTTTTCTCCCTCTGTTTGGGAATAATATAGTCTATATACTGTCAGATACAGTTGTCTAAGCACTCTGGACTACCAAGAGGAGCTGCTTCCATCAAGGTTGTTCATCTCCTAATGTTGTTCTTGATGTGTACATTATTCTTTTGGTTCTATTCCCTTCACTCAGCTTCAGATCCTGTTAGCTTCTTTACTGTCCGACCATTTATGATTTCTTATAGAGCAATAGTATTCCATGGTATTCATGTACTATAATTTGTTTAGCCATTCCCTAAGTGATGGGTATCTCCTCAGCTTCCAATTCTTTGTTACTACAAAAAGGGCTGCTATGAAGTTTGGAACATGCACTTTGGGCATAGTTCCATATTGCTCTCCAAAAGCATTGGATCTTTTCACAACTCTACATGCAATGCATCATTGTCCCAAGACTCCAACAACCTCTCCAGCATTGACCATCTTCCCTCTTTGTCATCTGGGCTAATCTAATAAGTGTGAGATGATACCCCATTGTTATTTAATTTGCATTTCTCTAATCAATAGTAATTTGGAGCATTTTATCATATGATTATAGATAACTATAATTTCTTCATTTGAGAATTGTCTGTTGACCATGCTTGGTAAAAACTACTTTTTTAAGTGTCCTGTTTTTGTTTCTATGAAAAGCTGTATTAATGATAATAGAAATCAGTGGGAGGGGGAGTCTTTTTCTCATCCATTTAAATTTGAAGGATGCTCTGTCAAGTGATGATAATGATAACAATATCTTTAATTTAACTTTAACTTAAAGTACTCATTTTAATTCAATTAACTTAATTAAATAAATAAATTGAATATATTTATATATTATTCTATTAATGTAACCGAAAGACATCCCAGTATTTTAAGAGTCTCTATGGCAAAATAAAACAAAATAAAAAAACTGAATCCAACTATCAGTGGATTGTCAAATTTCTAGTAATGAGTATATCTGAATTAAATTAACCTATTTGGAAAGCCCATTCAAGTTGTCATAACCTGTCATAATTTGAAACCCACAGACATAATCTTTGAGAACTTAAAAGTCATTTTTATTTAATAATGAGATATTTATTTGGGGACAGAATATGGAAGAGGAATAATCATCATGTTAAAAAATTTTTCTAGACATATAATGGTAGACAGATTATAAAGCATATTTATATGTGTCATGTTTTTATGATCCTCACTATGCCCTGATGACTTGAACAAAGAAAATGTTATTGCTCCATTTTACAAATGATGAGAATATTGATGATCAGAAAGATTGTGCCCATTGTCATATGATTAGTAGTGTAGGTGAGACTCAAGATTTGTTGCATTTGAATATCTGATTTAAAAGTAATTACTATAACTATGGACTGTGAATATAATAATGATGACAAAAAGTGAATAGGCAGTTTAGAAAGTCAGTCATCCTTTAAAAATATGGTGGTAGGGGCAGCTAGGTGGTGTAGTGAATAGAGCATGGGCCCTGGAGTCAGGAGGTCCTGAGTTCAAATCCCACCTCAGACACCTAGCTATGTGGTCTTGGACAAGTCATTTAACCCCATTGCCTTGCCAAAAAAAAAAAGAAAAGAAAATATGGTAGTAGAATTGTATAAACTAATCAGAATCATATTTCTCAAATACCATTAAGGATTAAAAATAATAGAACTAAATGGATTGAAATGCATAATTACTTTTGTGATCTTAGAGAAACCAGCTCATTTATCTATTTATCTATTTATCTATTTTATATCCTCTTCCATCAAATAAGGATTTTGAAGTGGTTAATGTCTAGGTTCCCTTCTAACTGTAAATTTACTTTGGAGGTCTGCTGAGCTGAAAGAGGGCTTAAAAAGCATGTGTGTGCACATATCATAGTTTTGTAGGAACTGTTTTTGGAGTCAGGAAGACCTGAGTTCAAATTCTACCTCTAAAACATAGGCTGTGTGAGCCTTGAGAATTCACTTAAACTTTCAGAATTCCAGGCAAGTTTATAAGACAAAAATTGTAGAAATGGTAGTGACCTTCATTGAGAGAAGTTTTCTCATGCTCAAGTTTGCTATTTATTATCAAATAAATGGCAATCCTAGTTCCTATCACTTACATCAAAATGTCATGCTCCAAATGAAATTTTTTTGTAGAAGTTAATGTTATTATTATTATTATTATTACCTGTATGCTAGTTGAAGAATTTAAAGCAAAAGTAGCCCAACCTTTAATATCAGCTTAACTTCAAAAGGTCTTTTTTTATGAGTAGAAAATAGATCTTTAATGTCAATTTTATTTATTCCAAAACTTTACTATTTAAACAAATCTTCATCTGAATCAGAATCTAAAAGAAGAATCAGTTACAATAGAAGACCACATACATAGGTAATTATATCATATGAAAAATCAACCAATACATTTTAAAGATAATGTATTATTTTTAATTATATCTCAAAAAATACTACATTTTGACAATAACCACATTTTTTCTTTTAAGTCCTTCCTCAAACTACTTCTCCTTTATGAAGCCCATTACAACTCCCAATAATTTCTTCTTCCTTTGAATTTCTGATTTATTCATTATATTTGCATCTCTAGCAACCAGTTCAGTTCCAGACACATAGTAGGCACTTAATCAATTCTTGTCTATTGATTTATTTAAAATTTTGCATATACTGTTCCTCTGATAATTGATATTACCTTGTGATAACTTAAATTATTGCAGTTTTATATTATTTAGAATTATCTATTTTTATGTTCTAACTCTAAGGAATGATTGTGTGCTCCTTGGGGAAAGAGAAGTGGAAGAGTAGAACTGGCATGGCCATCATGAACAAACAAATTTTATATACTTGAAAGCCCTTAGGTTCATAGACCCTTACAATTGTAAGGAACTTTTATGATCTGTCCCAATTCCTCATATTTAGAGATTAAAGAAACAAAACCATAGAAAGATTGTATACTTTTCTCCATGTTTACCAATTAAAAAAGTGTCAAGATCAAGAATGGAAACAGAATCTTCTATTTCTAAAGAAATGCTTTCCCCAATAACCAAGATGAGGAAGAAGTAGAGAAATATGAGGATGACAAGGATGATGATGATGATGATGATGATGATGATGTTGATGATAGCTGATACGTATGTAAATATTAAAGGTATTCAAAAGATTTTGCATGCATAATCTTATTTAGCAACCACAACAAACTTCCAGGACAGGTAACCTCATTATCCTCATTTTCCAAATAAAGAAACTGAGTTCAAGAATGGTTAATTGGGGGTGGCTAGGTGGTGCAGTGGATAAAGCACTGGCCCTGGAATCAGGAGTACCTGGGCTCAAATCCAGTCTCAGACACTTAATAATTACCTAGCTGTGTGGTCTTGGGCAAGCCACTTAACCCCATTTGCCTTGCAAAAACCTAAAAAAAAAAAAAGAAGTAATAGTTAAACCTAGCTCTTTTTTTAACTTAAAATCCAGTAATCTATTCACTACACTAGGCAATGCAACTTGTAGATCTTTGGACAGATTAAGAATTCAATTAAGCTGTGGATAGTTTAAAAACCTGAGCATGAAATTCAAGAATTTTAATAGTCTATGCAGGATGGAGTGGAGCCTTTCTTTCTGTACTCTTTCTTTATATTCCATAATATAGATTGCGGATGACTCTTCCTATACCTATTGTTAGTCCTATTAGAATACTGAAGAGACATGGCAAAAATAATTAATGTCTAAATATTGCTTACATTGTTGAGGCTAATACCTACTTAAAAATCATCTACTAAAGTTGATTAAGAAAATGAAACCAAATTTTCTCCCTATTTTCACCCAGATTTGATGTGTTAATCCTTACTCTTTGGATAGGACTAATTTGACATGAATTAAAATTTCCAGAATCCCATAGTGTCACATATCATAATGCCTAATTAACAAGAACACCTGTGATCAACTAAAATGAACTCAGCAATAAAACAAAATAAATATTTGTTCACATCATTCACAAATTAAAGTAAGTTCCAGTTAGCATTAAGACATCCCCAAGAAAGTAAGGCCCAATGTTAGCCATGTTTGGATTCCATTATATCCTATTAGTAATCACTTGAATTAGTCAAAACAGTTGACAGAGTAATTTTATATGGATTTTCCATATAAATGGACAGATACTAAACTCATAAATCTGGGAAACACAGCCCAAGAGTTGAAGAACTTTAGAATCAGAAATAATCTTAGAGATCATTCACTATACCCCCATTCCTAGACACACATACATACAAATACTTTCATTTTACAATGGAAAAACTGAGAGAGAAGAATATAAATTTTCTTCTGCAGATTTATTTTTGGAGAGTTGAAAAAAATGTCAAGTAAGCTTTTAAAGGCCTAATAGGATATGGAATTGAGAATGGTCTCATAATGTACATATCTGGCCAACTCTCCATGTGTTTCTATGGCTAACATAAAAACTACTACGAGTATGTTCAGCATTTTTTGTTCTGCTAGGATTCTGGCAAATTCTAGACTTTTTTTCATCAAAAAACTTTGGCACTTCCATAGTGTCTGTATAGATGAACAGAACATATTAGAATATAGTCTATAGTAGATGTTTAGTATATAGTAGTGTCTGTATATCTTTAGATAATTGAATTGAATAGTTATTTTCCAAGTGAATGAGTGAATCAATTAGAAATATATGGTCAACCTATTGAATGGCCTTACAAATATTACAAAATTTAATTGAACTTGTCATTTTAAAAGATGAGTTGATAAAATTTAACTTGTTTCATTACTAATTTTCATCAAAACTAAAATATACAAAGAGCTCATACAAGTTGGAATTTTCTAAATCTTTGAATGATTTGCCTCAACAAATAGATATATTTAATATGGCAGATATTTCTTATATCTGAGTTATGAGGCAATGCATACTCACAAAGTATTGCTTAAAATTGTATTCACTGTATATAATTTTAAAAGACTAAATACTCTACTTCATAAACATATCAGTTATTGTAAAAATATGTCCAAGTTAGCTCTTTAAGCTATGACATCAACATTTTAAAAACCATAAAACATGTTTCCTTATAATTATTGTCATTTGCTATGCAAAAGTAATACTTAGAAATAATTTAAGTTTTACACAAAGAAAATTAAATTTGAAATAGAAAATGTAATGTTTTATGAATTTGTTAGTACTCATATAATTTTAAGTAAACTTGGCCTGATATTTTGAAATACTGAGCAACTTAAGTTTCTAACCATAATAAGTAAGTACTTTTTTTTTTATTTTAGGTTTTTTTTTTTACAAGGCTATAGGGTTAAGTGGCTTGCCCAAGGTCACACAGCTAGGTAATTATTAAATGTCTGGATTTGAACTCAGGTACTCCTGACTCCAGGGCTGGTGTTCTATCCACTGCACCACCTAGGCTCCCCTAAGTAAGGACTTTTTAAGAGCCCACTTTGTGTAAGATATATTTGGGCTTTAGGAATATAGAGACAGTGTATAAAACAGTCCTTTAAATTTTCTTTTAGGGCAATGATGTATATTCATAGATGGGAGAGTCATACAATGTTACTATATCAGAAGTATTCATTTAAAGAATCCAACTTGTTATGATATTATATAGTAGTTTTAATATAGCAAAAAGCATGGGTAGAAGATGATTATTCAGTAATGCATCTTTGGAAATACTTCCAGCATCATTTGGCTCAATTCCCTCATGCTATAAGCAAGTATATATCCAAAACACCAAAAATAATTAGCAGACATTTTTGAACAGATTAGTAACAAAGTTTCTTGAAATCAAAATCTGTGAATGGCAAAATGGTTTGATGAATTATTTTTCAGCATAATGCTGTCAGAATCTAAAAATACTTTTGAAATCATATATATATATATATATATAATTATACCATGTATTATATATATATATATTCTAATACACATAACAATAAATATTTCAGAAATGTGAAATCTAGTTTTGTAGTACACTGAAATTGTTAAAACATGTTATTTTTTTTCTTTATTTAACTGATAATATGTTGTTCATAATGTAAGAGAATATTGATAAAAGAAACTTTAGGGAGCAGATTCAGGAATTAGTCTTGAATTCATCCAAATGTTAAAAATTACATTTTTTTTAAAATAACTTATGCTTCAGAAGCTTTTTAAAGATACAGAAGATAGTTGCAGAATATCATGGAACCATAAAGATTTATAAGCTGTTAAATGATCTTTGGGGCAGATGCAAATAACATGTAACACCTGGCATAGACAGTATGTCTAACGATAATACAAATCCTTTATGGTACATTAACACCTTCAGAAATGAGTAATGTCCTAAGATCAACTTCACAAAAAGTTACAGATGAGGGTCAACATATAATGTAATTGCACTGAACTAATCAGCAAATAGAATTCATCTAACTCTTTTATGAACATTCGGTTATCATTAATATTATACAGTGAACAGAATTTAAGGTGTGTCTGTGATGGATGATATTTATTTCCTTTAGGATCTGGGCTATTTTGCTATTTATCTGAATTAGATCCATTATGCATCCCATTCCTCATTACGTGCCTAATTAATTCACTGTATTAAAAATTCATCTTACTTTATTCAGATCAGGCAAGCCAAAACCTTTTAATTTCATTGTGCTCAAAAGATTAATTTTCTCTGCAACTGTAAGGGCTAATAATTTATTCATATTACTCAAATCAATCAGAAAATCATATATTTTCACCTCATTTTTTATAAAGCTAAAGAACTTCTTTGAAAATTTACTTTCTTTTTATTGTTAAATATTTAATGTTCAAGCTATGTAATCATAGCAGCTTATCTGAGTAGAAGCGTTCTCTTACTCTGCATGTGATTTTTTATACATGTTCCATCCTTCCTATCTGGAGGGTCAAAAAATGTGATTTTATGCAGTAGGTTTTCCCCACATATTAAGAAATTATTTCTACATGATTTTTGGAAGCAAATTACATAATCATTCTACATATTCAAGTGCTGATCCTTAACAGATTTTCATTTAATGAATTGTTTCTCCTGTCCCTTATTAGGCATCTCTCCTTAAGGATGACTTAATTGGGCCAGTCTAAAAAATTTGGTAGGTCCAATTAGCGATACCTTGTCTAATGATCAATTCCAAGTTGCAGGATAAGTAGCTGCATATGTAGTAATGCTTTGAAGTATACTGCCTTTCCCCAAAAAATTATGTTTCCACCAATTTGACATTTTATTTTTCAGAGTCATGAAATGATAAAAGCCAGGGCAAAAATGAAAGGAGTTCTCAAGGATGAGACGTCTCTTGACTTAGGTTTATTTTCAGGAAGCTAAAACAAAGGTTGTAGAGTGAGAATTTTGAAGCAGAACTAGTAAGATATATATTAGATAGATAGATGATAGATAGATAGATAGATAGATAGATAGATAGATAGATAGATAGATAGATAGATAAAATCATGAGAAATAAATACAAGAAGCAACTTGAGTCAGTCTGACTACATACTCCTGAAGGTTTGTGTAAATGTGAAAGGTAGCATGTGATTGTTTCTTTGTGTGTATGTGTGTGTGTGTGTGTGTGTGTGTATGAATGTATGTGTGTATAATCAGATTTTAAGTCAAAAGACCTAAGTTTTAACTCTAGTTTTCATACTTAATTTAATTCAATTCAATTCAAAACAGCATTTATCTTGTCAGGTAATTGTCAGGTTCTGGCAATTATTTGTCCTTCATTTTCCAAGATGATCAATAACATTAGAAGGATGATATCTTGACTTGCAAGTAAATTGGATTTAAGTGAAGCAGAATTGTGTAAAATTATCAGTTTTACTCTCTCCTTGGGGGGCGGGGGTCATCAAGAATCAAGTGGTAAGACTTTAGTCCAAATACCTGGTAATGGCTTAGGATGTTAAGAGAATCCTTGGTCTTTATAAGCTAAATCTTTTCCGAGGTTTCAGTTTGTCTCAGGAAATGTGCTTTCAAATGATTAAAAACTGGTTTAGAAATGAAACAAAAGGTAGTTTAGTGTTGTTATCTTAAAGGAATCTATCTAGGAGAAGACCCTCAAAGTTTCAGGTCAGAATAGAAAACAGTCACTGAAATCCAAACAAGGAGCTGGAAATAATAATAATAAATTTTTTAAAATCTTAATATAAAAAATAAATTTAAAAATTAATAATAAATTTAAAAAATCCTCAGATACTTTACAAAGAATCAGTGATCCAAAATTATATACCTTTAAGAGCATTACTCTCTATTTTGTTAGAGAGAGAGAAGCAAGAGGAGAAGGAAGAGGAAGAAAAGGAAGAAGGAGGAAGAGGAGGAGGGGATAAAATGAAAAAATAATAACATCATTGCCCAGTTAGTTTAGGTTCCTAGTGGCCACTAATATTACTACTCACAGAATGTATCTTCATTCTCAAGCAGGACCAATGACATCAGGAGAGTGATATCTTGATTTGCAAGTGAATTAAATTTAAGTGTGGTAGAGTTGTGCATGTTTTCAGCCATGTTATCAAATAGGTTTCCCTTTCCCCATTTGTTTAACACCCTTTTTCTCACTGAATCAGCATTAATGTTTTTCCTACCTATTCCATATTTACTTTAATAATACTGTTCCATAATGAAGAAAGATATGTTTCAACTTTCCTTTTCCTTTCTTACATCTGTTATCTTCTGTCATTCTCTTAGACCTAGATTGCTCCTGATGATACTGCTTCCCTGTTGCCCTTTCCAGCAAGGACTATACTTTTGCTCATATTCTTTACCTATTGATTGTGGTTTTCAGACTCTCCTTTGCTCCTCAATGTGATTTCCATACCCTCTTTCTTGTATAATTACTCAGCAATCTATTTTCTTTTGAAGTTTATACTCTTCAAGTTTATCATTTAATATAAATCCTAAGTAGCCATTAACTAATAACCTATATATAGGATTCTCTTCTTTCTCAGAGTATTTGACTCACTAGTTAACTCCCCATCCTATTTTCCGACCATCCTAAATGGAAGTTTCAGTGCATACTGATATTACCTCTAATTTTCTATCCTCTCAGTTTCTCAGTTCACTCAGTTTCCATTATGTCTCTTTAACTTCTACTTAGCTACATACTCTCAATCTTCCCCTTCCAGTTATTTCACTTCCAGTTTCATGAACTCTGAAATTCCTTAATAGGATTGCAAGTTGCCTTTATCCTATATTTTCTTATACCTTACAATCAGTAGTAGTTCACTTTTAGTAGGATATAAAATCTTTCAACCCTTCAGTAATTTCTTAGAGATTTATCCCTAAATTGATTTCACTATAATGTCTTCCTAATCATGACCTCTTAATTAAACAAAAAATGTCAAAGGTACACCATTCACTATTTTTGAATCTCCTTTTTCTAATTATAGTTCATGCATTTACAAATTCTGGTCATGTATGATCATTTGACTCCTTTACTCTTATTCATGTGTAATTGAACAGAGCTGGGAAAAAAGTGCTCTGGAGAAAAGTGATTTGGCTTTCTATACATTTCTATCATATAATTTCAGTAAACTCTTATGGCAACAAACCAAGCCTTTCATTCCCCTCAAATTGATTATCACATTCATTAAAACAATAGTCCAAATACTTCTCTCCTTAAATCTCCTACAGAACTGCTAAGCCAATCTCTCATTTGAGAAATCCCCCTCATATTTCAGTGAATAGTTTTAATTTCTTCATCTCCTCTTATCATATTTCTGTGGCATTCTCCATTATGTCTTCTTTAATCTCTAATCTCTGACAGGGATGTAGACTTTGATTTGATCTCATAGTTTTCAGCATATTGTCTCCAACTCCATCAAATCCTTAATCTGTGAATACCAATCCAGCATCCCATCATCCATGTTTTCCTATAATCCAGATTAGTTATCATTCTCTCTATTGGTTCTTCCTTTAATGCTAAAATACTTGAAGAAATCATCTATACTTGGTGTCTATTTTTTTGTTTCACTTTCTCATAAACTCTGTAATCTGACTCCTAACTCCTAATCAGATGAATTTTGTTAAATTCTTAATTGTCAAATACAATGATCTTTTTTTTAATCCTTATCATTCTTGACCTCTATAGAATTTGTCATTTTTCATTTCCTCTTTTCCTGAATAATCTATCTTATCTAAATTTTGGAAAATAAAATTTTTTCTTATTTTCTCCAACAGTCTGATGACATTTTCATTTCTATTGCTGAACTCTTTTGTCCCCAGTTGTGGATGTGCCTCATGGCACTGTTCTTGTGTTTCTTTTCTAAGTATAATTTCAAATTTAGTGCTCCCACTTAACACATTGACTTCAATTATTTCTATGCTGATGAATCATGTATTTATATATTCAGCCATAATCTCTCTTCTGATGTCCAGTTTATCTCTCCATATGCCTACTGTAAATTTTAAACTAAATATCCCATAAGTATTTCAGTCACAAAATGTTCATAATAGAATTTATTATCCTCTGCTTCCCCCATCAAAAAATGTCCTTCTTCCAATCTTCCTCATTAAGTCATACAAGTTTGCAATTTTGTCATTTTCTTCAACCGTTCACTCTCAATTGACATTTCCACCAACCTCTCAAATTAACTTTCAAAATTTGCTTTGTTTTGTTTTACCTTTACAACATCTCTTGAACCGTCCTTGTTCTGTCTATTCACAAATGCATCACTCTAGATCAGGACATGATCACTTAGCAGTCATATTACTACATCAGGTTCCTAATTAGTTTCCATGCCTCTTCTTTTCCCACTCCAACTCATCTTCCACTTTCCTGACAAAAATATATTCTTAAAACAAAATGTTACACAGGTTATGGATACCATCAACCCCCATCACTCAATCAAGTCTCTATAACATCTAGGTTCAAAAACAAATAAAGCAAAAAAAAAAGCAAAGAAATTTAGTCATGGATTAATCATCCACTAACAACTTAATTTTGTGCCTCACTGTGACATGGAAACAACCTTAGAGTTTTAAAAGTATGCTGGCAACAATCAATATCTATCAGTTTATATAAATATTGAAAGTATTCATGTATAGATCTTGTAACAATAAGTTGAAATAAGTTCAGAGTGCTTCATCACCAGAAACTTAGTAACTAAAAATATAAAGAAAAAGAATCCATATATATGATGGCTATGTTAATGAAAGTAGACAAATTACCAAAAAAGCAAAGAAATTAAAATCATATTCAATGTACAATACTGATATGCTATTAAGAGGAAAAAAGATCTTTCCTTTTGATTAGAAAACAGCAATTCACAAAAGGGTCAAGTGATGTGGATCTGTTGCAAACATGTTATTAAACTGTTTCATTTGATTTCCAGAGGAATGGATTTTGTGAAAATTTTATTTGAGTAATTTGGGGGGGGGAGAAAGCTTTATGTTATATCAAATAAATACATTAATAAAAATGAAATCCTTTATGAACTGACAGAATTTTCAGATGTAGAAAAAGCTGAAAATAGTTTTTTTGAAGTATGGAATGTTTATGATTTCCTAATTGAATTAGGAATACTTTGAAGTTGGAAAATTTCTTATATCAATATAAAAATCAAAATAATGGTATAAATGTATAATTAGAAAGGAAGTACATATTAAAGAGATTAGATATATATTAAAAAGTGGAATAATGTTTAAATATTTTAATATAGCTAGAAATCTCCATAATATCTCTAGCTATCCATTTGACTTCCATATTCTTTGCTAGCTAATTTTTGTTTACTAAACACCAACTGCACAAACTACTTTGAAAATTCCTTGATCTTTCTAGCGATATAGATTTTTTTCTTACTCTATCCTTTGTCCATTTGGCTAGCAACCTCCCTCAGATTCTTTTAACATTTGTTATATCAACCAAGCACTGAGCTATTAATTCATTCACAGAATGGCAAATGTTCTGGACTGGAAAGGACATTGGTGGTCATCTTTTTAATTATTATTATTATACCTGAAAAAGAAGTCCCTCTATAATACTCCTAGAAAGTTTTAACTTAGTTAATACTTTTTTTTAGGTTTTTTGCAAGGCAAATGGGGTTAAGTGGCTTGCCCAAGGTCACACAGCTAGGTATTATTAAATGTCTGAGACCGGATTTGAACCCAGGTACTCCAGACTCCAGGGTCAGTGCTTTATCCACTGCACCACCTAGCCAACCCTAGTTTATACTTTCAGTGAAAGTTAATCTATTTTTTTCATTTCATTTTTTGATGCATATAATTGTTAGGAGGCTTTTCTTAAACAACAAAAACAAAAAAACAACAGATTTATCTTCTTCCACATGATACTCTGTTCTTCAGATACCAGAATATAAGTAAGATGTCTTCCTCCTCCTTTCCCTAACTATTTCATCTCTTCCCTAAACTAAATAGTACCAGTTCCTTTAATTGATCCTTATTTTCCATGAATATAAAACATGTCACCATACCCTTGTGGAAAGCATCTAATTTCTCAACATTTTAGAAGTGAACAAAATAGTCATGAAATTGTCTGAACAATGAAGAAGATTAAAAAATATGCATGCATGTTTGTAGGCATGTAGGCATTCATGTGTATATATGTATGTTTGTGTGCACACACACACATGAGGGTACAATCTAATTCCAGTTCTGGACAGTTCTAGGTTAAAAAACAAATAAAACAACAAAAAAAGCAAAGAAATTTTATCATGGATTAATCATCCCCTAAAGACTTAATTTTGTGTCTCATTGTGACATAGAGATGACCTTTACTTAGTTCATTTAAGATTACATTAGATTTTGGTGGGGGAAGGAGAAATGGAGGGAGTGACTAACACACTACACTTTAGGCTTATAAGGAACTTGTTATCCACTAAAGGTTCAGAGGAATTGCTTCCTATAAATATTTTCCCTTTCATTTGTTTAATTGATTTTGTTTTTTGATTTTTACAAGGCCAAGGGGTTATGTGACTTGCACAGTTAAGTATTAAGTATTTGAGACTGGAATTGAACTCAGGTCCTCCTGACTCCAAGACCAGTGCCTTATCCATTGTGCCATAGTTGCCCCCACTTAATTAATATTTGATTCACAGATAAACCTTGGTATATTTATTCCAGTAAAATTTATCTTAGACTTGATCAAATGTTCTGTCCTCTCAAGATTTTTTGAACAATAAATTTGTCATAAAGTATGTTAGTTAACAACCCCTTAAACCCAACTTTATTTCATGCAGAAAGTAGATAACTATAAGGTATAAATCTTTTTTCTAAGTCACTCATAGAAATGGTAACATAGACTCAAGAAAACCTTTTCTGAACATCATAAAGATGACTTTACATTTGAATTGTGAGGTAATTTAAATATATATATATCTAATAATTTTATTATTTTTAGTTGAAAATGAATATAGGGCAAATCTCATCCAATCTGACCCACAACCCTCACAGATCTTCGATTCAAGCTGGAATGCTTTGCATGGTTGCTTTTATAAATATATATCTTAATTCCACATCTAATGCATCCTCTTCTAAGAAGTCACAAACCAAAAATTAAATGTGAAGGTATTTTAATTAGGACAGATTTTCAAAGAGAATAACAAGGAAGAATCTCCAATTACACACAAAAGTTTATATTTTCCAATGCATCCCTTATGGTTTGTATGCATGGAAATACCAGTACTTCTCTGAGTAGATAGATAGATAGATAGATAGATAGATAGATAGATAGATAGACAGATAGATGATATAGATAGATATACATGATATAATAGTAGGAACTGTTTCATTCTTTGTCCTTATATCTCTAGCAAAGTATATGGAACATAGTAAGTGTCTAATGAATATATATTGAGATATATAAGCATATATGCATTATATGTATATACATTGATATGTATATTTATACATGTATATATACACGCAGAGACACACACAGACAAACATATATGAGCAGATTATATATATATATATATATGTATATATAATATGCACCTGTGTCTGTTAAAAATGGAGTTAGTTATCTAAGAAGAAATTTGTCATAATCACTGATGAACAGACCTCCAAGCCAGGAAGACATGGCTTCAATTGTGCCTTTGAAAAGTACTACTTAGGGCAGCTAGGTGGCACCGTGGATAGAGCACTGGCCCTGAAGTCAGGAGTATCTGAGTTCAAATTTGGCATCAGACACTCAATAATTACCTGACTGTGTGGCCTTGGAAAAGCCACTTAAACCCAGTGTCTTGAAAGAAAGAAAGAAAGAAAGAAAGAAAGAAAGAAAGAAAGAAAGAAAGAAAGAAAGAAAGAAAGAAAGAAAGAAAGAAAGAAAGAAAGAAAGGAAGGAAGGAAGGAAGGAAGGAAGGAAGGAAGGAAGGAAGGAAGAAAATTACTGACTTTAAAACCCTAAGAAAGTTATTTTATCTTGCAAAATTCTACTCAATTCTTTAAGAATATAAATTGGAGAGGTAATTACATTCTGCTTTGGTAGAGGAAGCTTCTTCATCTGGGAGTCATACCAATGAAATTATAAGCTAAGTTATATAGTTGGTAGATAGATGATAGATAGATGATAGATAGATAGATAGATAGATAGATAGATAGATATAGAGAGATAGAGAGATAGATATTATGGATAGATAATCAGCATATATATCAACCTTTTAAGTTCCTCTCCAAATCATTAATTCATACTTACAGCTTTGGTCCCAGAGTGGTAATTGCAACCATATAGGTTCTTAGAAGGGAATGATTTATGCCCTATTCATTCCAGCATGTTTTCTATTCATAATCATGCTATACTAGTTCATTTTTATTTTATCATTAATAAAATAATATATTAAGATCAGCTAGTATAAATCTCCCCCCTCAAAACATAAATAAACCTGGGTTCATTCCCTCAGAAATACAGGGTCATGAGAAGAGAGTTCAAATTTAGGGTATGATTATAGTGAGAAACAATTTTAGGATACTTAGCTATATACAGCTTGTTGTTTTTTGTTGTTTGTCCTTCATTCTCAAAGATAATAATACCATCAGGGAAGGGATGCCATGAGATGCTAATGAATTGGATTTAAGTGAGGGAGGTCTGTGCAAAGTAACAAGCCTCTCTTCTGCTGAGTCATCTGGGTCCAAAGGCCAGATATGGATCAGGATGACTGGAGGTGATGCTTTAGATAATGGGAGATCTTACCCTTCTTAAACTAAAATCCTTAATAGGCCTTAGTTTGATTGAGGCTACACCCATTCAGTGATCCAGGTTAGGTAAGAGAGAGATGACACAAAGAATGGTCACAAAAGTTTCTGTACATAAAACAAAAAACATTTACTATTTACTTTGAGCCAATCAGGACCTAAACAATGACCAAGTGGGGCTTGACCCCGGACCAATTGTTAACCAATCAATTATAATCAGAGCAATTAATCTATTCTGACAGGTTTCATGAATCGAAAAGGATATGAAGGAAGGTGGAAAAAAAAGAAAGAAAAAGGTGTGGCCTAGGGCAAGTCACTTAACCCCAATGCCTTGCAAAAACAAAAAAAATAGAAAGAAAGAAGGAAAGAAAGAAAGAAAGAAAGAAAGAAAGAAAGAAAGAAAGAAAGAAAGAAAGAAAGAAAGAGAGAAAGGAAGAAAGGAAGAAAGAAAGAAAGAAAGAAAGAGAGAAAGGAAGAAAGGAAGAAAGAAAGAAAGAAAGAAAGAAAGAGAGAGAGAGAGAAAGAAAGGAAGAAAGAAAGAAAGAAAGAAAGAGAAAGAAAGAGAGAGAAAGAAAGGAAGAAAGAAAGAAAGAAAGAAAGAGAAACAGAGAGAGGAACAAAGAACAAAAGAGAGAGAGACAGAGAAGGAAGGAAGGAAAGAAGGGAAAAAAGGAAGAATGAAAAAGAAAGAAAGAGGAAAAAGGAAGAAGGGGAGGAAGAAAGGAAGGAAGGAAGGAAGGAAGGAAGGAAGGAAGGAAAAAATTAAAAGAAAAGAAGGCAAAAAAAGGGAAAGGAGGAAAGAAAAAAAAAGAAAAGATGTAGGGAGGAAGGAAGAAATTGTTAGCCCAAATGGCCACCAGTGGAACAGCTCCTACTACTCACATATATTATTATTTGTCCTTCCTTCTGACAATGGCATCAGGGATATGATGCCATGACTTGCAAGTTAATTGAATTTAGATCAAGAAGGACTGTGCAAAGTCACCATTCTCACTTTTTTTCCTCTGGAGCCATCTGAGTCCAATGTCCAAATATGGATCAGGTTGACTGGAAATAACCCTACAGGTAAGATGTGGCAAAAGGTAAATCACAATTTATCATCCTTTCTTGTCTGGAAGTCGATTTTTAGTATATATGTGACATTATTCTCTGATGCAAAGGGTAATGATCCTTGAAACTATTTTCCACCTGTCTGTCCTTCGTGTTTCACTATTTTACCAGGTATGCATGTCTCCTACTCTTCAATACTTTATTAAAACATGATCAGATCATAAAAGAAATGGGAGGGAAAGGGAGACATAATATCCCAGATTTTTTGGAAGGGGAAGTTTTCATGAAGTTAATGTCATCTTGTCAAGGTCATTTAGATCCTGTTTAACAGTACTATGCTTTCTTCTATTAAAGTGAAGTAGAACTCAATTTTTTTGGTTTTTATATGTTAAATATGAATCAGTGCCTAACAAACTTGACAAGCTTACTGGTTCCACAGAATTTATCAATATATTGGTAGCCTAATTTTAGGCTAGATATTGAACTATAAAATAAATTCACCCTTTTATTTCTATTTTAAAAAATAAAAACCTGAACCTAAGTTAATATTAGGTAATTTATCAGACAAGAAATGGATGTACCCACATGACTTTACACCCAAGAAAATCAAACAGGTAGGGGAGATTAGAAGAGTTATTTAAATAAATATGAATGTCGTCCCCGTGCTGTAGACTTGACTAGTGTTGCCATCACTTGCTCCTTGGAATGGTTAAGAGTTTCAAGGAATCAAAGAAGAGTTTTGAGTGGGATCCTTTTGAATATGGTCAAAGGAGGATAGAATGAGTTTTAATTGAGTCTTGCTATAATTCCCATTAAAAGTGAATTACTATAAATAACCCTAGAATAAATATTTTGGACCTAATAATAATTAAACTTGGGGGAGAGCAGGGGAAAAGTATTGAAAAATGAGGGGGGCAAATACTGTAAATGCAAAGCAATACAAAATAGTAACGAGGTTAGAACACAGGGCAGTGGAGGTTTGAGAGCTTTGTGAATGTGTGTGTGTGTGTTGTGTGCATGTAATCCAGAAAAAGAAAGTTGTAAAATAGGGTTGGTAGAAGACAGGTAGGCCTCAAGTTACATAGACATTATTTTGTCAGTGGCCCAGAAATATGATACAGTCAAACAATTGAATGGTGGTGGTGAGGAATCATTGTTCTCTCATGAAGTGAGAATTTTACCTTGTGCAAAATTTTGTTTTGGGGCTTGAGATGGGAATACAATTCAGGGCAGCCACTACTGGTTCTGATTATTTTTAATGTATTCTTGATTCCTGGACCCTTTACCAATTATCAGTAAAAAGTAAAATTAATACTGCTGCAGTATAATTGTTCATTTTACACTGATTCTGGAACCTGAGGTATTTTAGGGAGTAATTCAGAGGCTAAATCATTTCCATTCTATATGAATGTCATGAGATCACTCTCAAAAACTCTCTATTCCTCATCTAATTATTAGAAATATTGCCCAAAGTGCTCTCCACAGTCAGTGAGTAACATATTCCTGACTAAGGATGTAGAGCCATCCCAACCACACACTGATAGGACAAAATGCTGGCACAATTGCAGAATTTTAAGGACTTCTGGACTTTAAGGATTTAAGTAGTATTTGGCAGAGTTAACTAATTGAATTGGCCCAAACCAAAGTTGGCAGAGTTCCTGGAACCCCTCTGTTACCAAGGTGAAGTGTAATCATATTGCCATAAATTTAGAGCTCCAAGGGACTTTTGCATTATCTAGTCCAACTCCCCATTTTACGTAAGAAGAAACAGAGATCCAGAATAAATGTGCACCTGAAAGAACCAGGATATGATCCTAGATTCTCTGACATTAAATTCAAAATTATTTCTATTACATCATGATCCATATTCAAAATATTCAAAATAAATATACTAAATCTGCTTCTATGCCATAACAAAGAACAATATCAATTCCATTTTCTATACATAAAACCATGGACCAAATGTAAGTTACTTAAAATCTCTGAACCTGAGACACAGTTAATAATCTAATACCTGATCTGTTTCAATGTGAAAGGCAATGTGGATTCCCAAACTGAAGAAATCACTGATCATTAAGAACCAATATATTAATCACTAACCATGATTCTTCTAAATTATCCTTTCCTAATCTACTGCTTTGCCATTAATAACAATGTATATAACTTTTCATATTCATGGCCATTAATTCTTTCCAATAAAAATGGCTTGTTCTTTCTTTTCAAAAAGTAAATTTATATCATCAGCACAGCAATTGCTATTTTATCATTTCTGTTATAATTAACAATATTCAATGTAAAATTTAAGGAGAATTCATAGAAACAGTTCATAGATGTAAACCAAGCAAGTTCCTAGTTAACAAATATAGGATATAATTTTCATAGTAAAGATTATTATTATTATTATTATTATTATTATTATTATTATTAAACTTTAATTATGATAATATTTTAAATTTGGGGTATAGTTGCATATTTTGAAAAAACAAGTTTTGGAAAAACTAAAATAATTCACTTTTGCTTTTAGAAATAAATTTTATCTGTGTCTACTAACTTTTAATACTGGTACCCCAAAAGGTTCCATTCTTAAAAAGTACGGCTTATTTATTCTTAATCATCCATAATCATCTATCACTTTTTAATAAAGATCTTTGAGTAAGCCTATTTTCTAAATCATTCTTTAAAAATGTAAAATACTCTGTTCCTAATTTGTAAAACTCGCAGTACTCTAGCTTAATTGCTCTGAGGAAATTTTAAAATAAGGAAGAAAAAAAGATTCTCAGATAGCTACAATGAAAACAATATAAAGATTTGAATTGTATTTGAATTTTATTTGGGAACCAGAATCATTGTCAGTGGAAATTATTTGTTAATGACATTATGTGCTTAGTGACTCCTGTAATTCATACACATTAACATTAACTGTGACAGGTCAGATACTTGATAGAGGACACCCCCCAAAAAATATTCAGACAGGGATTTGGTTTTAATCTAGCAGCACACCCATTAAATATACTTTGTTTTAGGGGAGAGTCTGAATCTCTAATTACAGAATGACTCATTCAACTAAAATTTGTTGATCACAAAGAAATTTAAGTAAATGACTCTAAGTGACAATAGACCAATTGATCAGTTCAAACTCATGATTATTAGGAAAAGAAGCAAACTAATTCAATGTTCATATACCAGTGACTGAATTGGTAATAAATTAATTAATTATTAAATATTTATTGACCAATCATTGAATAATGTCTAGGACTATTCTTGTGAAATTGAAACAAAGAAATAGCAAGTCTCAAAAAAACTTCTGATTAAGTAAAAGAGAATAGAAATTTTCAGCAGCTCATTTTGTGGACTGTCATGTTCCTTCCTTAAATAGAATTGTAACCCCCCCCCACACACACACACACACAGAAAAATTCAGGAATCAGAGACACAGAAAATAATCCAAACACCAAAATTCCGTTTTAAATTTTGGAACAAATTCAACTACTGATTATTTTTTACTATTTTTTATACTAAATAATTTTAAAATTCATGAATTTCTTTCCTCATAAAGACCTTCTGGAGATATTTTAATCCATTTTGTAGAAGATGCTCAGTAAGCAACAATAAGTTTACTTTTCCATATCTAGAAAATGTTGGATCAAGACTTAGATTCTACATGTTTTATTCTATGCAATTAGGAATGATATCTGGAATTTTTGTCTCCCTTAGCCCCAAAACAAATGCCAAATATCTAGGACCCCAAACCACTACTAAATATATAGGTCAAAAATGACAAATTCTGACTCTAGGGTTGCCAGTTCCCCTAATCCTAAGGCTATCAAACCTAAGGGTTTGAAACCTACTGATGCCAAGGAGAAAATTAAAGTCACCAAGTCTGACTCTTGATTAGATTTGTCATATTATTAAATTTAGAAGGTAAGAGAAATAGAAAGGTTGAACATGACTACAAAACTTTAAACCTTGGTAACTAGAAGTATGCTGATTCTCTCAAAAGGAAAAAAAAGAAGCATGGTAAAGAGATAGGTTTATAAGAGATTATATTGATATTCATTTTATTCACATTATACTCATTTTTATACATTAAGCTAATATTCCTATGATATATCATGTAAGAAATATCCCCCAGACTAGAATTATCAAAGACTTAGAATGACCTAACTATTAACTAACTATGAATTAACTAGAGAAATAGATGTGAGAGTCATGTGTCTAGAAGTAATAAGGGTGTTGAAATTACTGATAGAAGGCATAGAAGAAAGTTGAAGAAAAGATCTAAGACAGAGCCCTAGGAGCGAATCACAATTAGAGGCTGGACACATTTGGTGATTTAGTGAAAGGGGCTGAAGAGATAACAGACAATTAAGAAGATACCCAGAAAAGAATATTGTCTTAAAAACTGAATCAGTGGTCAGTAGAAACAATATCTACCAGAATATTGCTGCCTCTTAAATGGATTAAAATTATTTCCCTAAAAGTCAAAGAATCTATTTCTAAGATTTGATTGACCCAGAGAGGTAAAGTTCAAGAAAAGTTGTAATTGATGAACCATGTTAACATAACTTTCCTGGTCATTTAAGTGTATTAAAAAATATTTCCCCTTTTAAAGTCAGATATCTCAAAGCCAGGTTATTACAGCTTGCCCTTTTGACTAGACTCATTTCCATTTTGGAGATCATCAGAGGCTATCTGAATGATATACTTTCTTCTTATCCTTACTATATTATTAATAGTGAACTTCATTTTAAGTACTGAGTGATGTAGGAGTGTCTCATCTTTTCAGATTTCAAACCTAAACTACCATAAAACCAGATTAAGACTAAGATTAAGACAGAGAATATGACAGGAGTGAATAGTTAAGATATATATGATTTTAATATTTGCACTAGTGTTGGTATTGGAGTAGGTATTTCTGCTTGTGACTTTCTAATAATTTTCTTACTTTGAGCTTTGCCTTCTATTGAGGCTTATATTTGTTTCAGGTAATCAAATTTTCTCCCCCTGAAAAATTGCACTTTAAATATCTAGTCTATCCAAAAATGTGTGTTAAAATGAAGTTCTTGTGTAATACTCAAGAGGAAAATTACATTACCAGTCCACTAACTAAATGAGTGACTGCCGTAGAGAGAAAAAAAGTGCAGAGGAACGAGTGACATTTTGTATTGTGTTGGGAAAATAGAAGTCATAACTAAGTAAAATCTATACTCCAAGTAACCATTGTATCTTGAAATAACATTCTTAAAATAGCAATATTATTTGGATTATTTGAATATCATTATAGTTGCAAATTTTTTTTAACCACTGAAAAATTTTGCACACATTATGTGTTTATTTTCTAAATGAATCCTTCTCTTCCCACCCATCCCCCTATAATACAAACTCACAAAGATCTGAAGATGGTTTCTTTTTTGTCTTTGTATTCCATACTCTGAGAAAATAAGAGTACCTACTTACTTATATTAAGAATTTAATAATTTTGTTGAATAAACAGATGCATTATAATCAAGATGATTAAGTGAATTACTTAATTTCTAAAACTTACTAGCCAATCATATACCATTCATGCTCCAATGGTATTTTGTCAATCCTTATTCTCTTTCATCTCTCTGTAGTCTTTAAAACTATTGATGGCCTTCTCCTTTATACTTTTTTCTAAGTTAAATTATCTGCCCTCTCTTGATTACTCTCTTACCTATCTGACCATTCATTCTCTGTCTCTTTTTAGATGGTTAATCAAATCGTACCTTTTACCCTTTGATTGTATAGATTCTGTTCTGGACCCTTTTCTCTTCTTCCTTTTACATGACTACTGTGGTGATCATTATCTCCCATGGATAATCCTTTGATTCTTCCCCAAACTCCCTGTTGACTTCTAGTCTCATATTTACAATTTCTTTTTTAATCATCTCAAGATGTCTAGAATCTACCTTAAACTCAACATGTCTAACACAATATTCATTATTTTTCCTCCTAATTCCTCTTCACTTTTATCTTCCTTATCCTTTTAGCAGGTAACATCATACTCCCAGTCACTCAAGCACAAAACTTGGGAATCATTTCTCAGTTCCTTACTATCTCTGATCCCCAACATGCAATCTGTTGCCAAGTGCTTTTGATTTCACCTCTGCAACACCTCTTGACATGCCCCTTTCTTTCCAATGACCTTGCTGTCACTCTAGTATGGATACTCATTATTTCATGCCAGGATTATTGTAATAGCCTTCTTGTGGTTCTGCTTGTGTCAATGCTCTCCCCTTCCCATCTATCCTTCATTAAACCAATAAGTTATTTTCCCATATTTTGAATTTCTTGTGTTTTTGAATTTATCAAAAATAGTTAACAGAAGAAGACTTTATAGTGAAAATGTAAAATAAAATCCTACATACCTCTTTTACATCAGACAACTTCCATAATGCCTATGGCTTGATTTGATCTTTACTTTTACTCTTTCTCTTTTCAACCTTGTTTACCATTAAACATTGGGTATATTTTTGTGTGATCCTACTATTTTCTAACTCAAAATTTTTATCAACAGTCCCCTAAGCAAAGAGAAACTGTATAATCTGTCAACAGAACATCTCCTTCTATTCACTTAACAGGCCTGGTGATAAAAGGAAAATGTATGTTTCTATAGCAGTGGTAAAATCCACTTGGATAGTGACAAATTGGTATGGTCTAGATTCTGAATGAGGTGGTTATAGCTGCCAAGAAATGATGGCAGTGTTATAGAGGCAGTGTAACTAGAGAGGCAAATAATTAATTTAAGTGGAAGGAAATATCACTGAATGGAAAATGATATACAAGAGGGTATAACTAGAGTCTGCAACACAATCCCTAGAAAATTCTATGTAGTAATGGAGTTTATTGCACAACTTGCAATTGAAGCAAAATTTAGTTAAAAGCTATGAAAGCTGAAGGATGGTGATTATATGTCATCATTGCTTACAGTGTATTGGGTGGGTGGGTGAAAAAGAAACACTACATTTTCAATGGGGACAACAAACAGCAAGACAATCCTTTGTGTTTTGCATTTAGATTGAATTCACAGCAATCATTCCCAACCCCTCCCTTCCAATCTTGCTTCATTTTCATTCAAATAAACACATTCCAGTTAAAAAAAAGTTTTAGAACTTAAGAAATTTAATTCAGCCTTAGGAAAGTGTACTATTTTGTACTGTTTTTCCATGTTTTTCAAATTAGTAAAAATTAAAGGCACTTATGCAGGATGGGATGAAAGAATAACGGTGGATAATTTCAAATAGAATGTTTGGGTTTTTTTTTTAAAGTTTATTTGTTCTAACCATTTTTGACCAACTTAAGCCTCTTGCCTTTTGAAATAAAGAAGGCTGTGGCTAGTCTTTCTATATGTAACCAAATAAGTTGTGTAGGCTAAATCATGAATTATTAGCTTAACCAGAACACTTTTCTGAGAATCATTTGATAACTCACTTTCCATTTCCTTTCGGTGGATGGAGCTTCCCTTGAAACATTCTCACCTTCAGACACAGTTCTCTTTACCTTTCCAAGCAACTCACTCCCCCTCCATTCACAGAAACACAAATATCTTTGTATCCTAATGCATCAAATAATTGAAACCTGGAAAAAAGAGAAAGACAAAAATTTGCTTTTTCACAGCTTGGACTTACTATCAGTGCATGAGTTAAATTTAGGAATATGTAAGGTTGAGATTTTTTTTTTCTTTTGACCAGACTTGTAAAAGAAAAACTACATTTTCTGCCTATTTTCCCCCTTTCTCTCAGAAGGCTAGCAACCTTACCCTCTCTCTTATCTTTTATAAATATCAAGTAAAGCATACAGGCTGCTTAATATTTCTGTGTGCCGGCAGTCTGTTTGTTAGAAAAATAAAATCTAAATTGAAAGTAACACAACAGGTATGCATATCCAACTACTTTGACTAGTAACTGAAAAATCGATTTGCTGAGATGTGAAGGGGACAATGGATCAGCCCTGATCCCTAGACAGCTTGCACTGTCTCAGGGCTAAGAATCCCTGTTGCTGATTTTCTTGAGTCCAATTTAAAATATACAATAATTTTCACCCTACTCCTTGTAAGACCCTGAGTTTCAAAACCTATGAACTTTTGCCTGAATGCCTGTAAGACCCTGAATGTCAAAACCTATGAACTTTTGCATAAATTCTGCTCTTAAGTCTCTGCCTGGTCAGCGGTCTAAGTTTCTGCCAGGTCAGCTCTCGGACCATGCAACAGCAGGGCTTCCCCGAGGATCTGCATCCAATAAGAACACGCTGTACCATCTCAACACAATCTGCAGGCAGATGCTTGAAACTCCCCACTGAACCAACTATAAGGTCTCTCCTCACTTTACTCGGGGTTCCAGGATCCTAGCCCTCTCCTAGGACGGAACCCTAGCTTGAGCTAGTTTAATGAACCCTTGCTATTGCATCTCCATCGAGTCGAGTGCCTCTGTTCCGTAATTGGGGACTTTTCTCGGACCTTAACATGCCAACCCTAACAGTTTCTCATGACTTGTCTTTGAATTGTATCTGCTTATTACCTATTATACTCATCTCATTATTTGCTTTTGCTTGAGTGTTCTACTTACAAGTCATTTCCCAGATCAGGTCAGTGATAGGTATTCATCCACAGTAAATTTGGGACAATTAGTTTTGTAGGTGTTAACTGGTCACAAATACTTCTATCTGATTCTCTTTTATATTTTTGTTATTGGTGCTAAATCCCCAAAATTATTTTAATTACACAATACAAACAAGCATATATACATGTATGCATATAAAATGCATATATCTCATGCACAAGCATTCCTGCATATATACACAAGACATATGTAAATGCATAGATGAATCCAATATGGTTTGTGAAAACATGTTATGTTTTTTTATGAAAACATGAAAATATACTATGTATATGTCCCATTAATATATATAGGTTCTTATATGTCCATTTACACAGATGTATGCATATACCTGTGAATATATAATAAATAAATATGGGTATTTTGATGCATATTCATATATCTATATGTTTATATGTACAAATATAAAATATTAAATTCTCCGTGCCTTTCTTGATGTGTAAACATCTTAGCTACCTTGTCTTTTCTATAGTTCCTTAAAAATCTCTGTGTATTCTGTAAGAATCTAAAACTATTTCTTTTACCTCACATTTCAACTTGCCCTCAGAAATAACATTAGAATTGCTGAGAAAAAAAAATGAACTATAAGTATTTAAAATATATCATTTCCTCAATTCTTCTTTTCTTCATTCTGGATTAGTAGGGTGACCTTAGTAAATTGCCATCTCTTGTACTATTACTCGCTTTCAGTTGATCTCAGTTTTTTCATTAATACAATAAAGAGTTTTAAGTGGATAAGAAAATCACAAAGAGTTTTAAGTTTTAATTAGGCACTCAGCTTTATATACTCTAACATAATTCTGCTTAAAATTTTTCTGATGAGGAAGGATCTGACAACACAATAATCTTTCAAATACCTCTAACTTTAAAGAAAATTTTTGTTTGTTTTCCTGAATTTAAGTCTAAATTTGCCTTTATTATTATTCCCATCCATTGCTTCTGACTCTTTCCTCAAAGCAAAGTCAATTCGACCTCCATATAATGAACTTCCATTCTTAAAGATATATTATGTTTTTCCTCAGGCTTTTCTTCTGTAGTCTAAACATTCCCAGACCTTTTGTCTTTTCCAATAAGCCATAAATTGACAGCTATTCAAACATCCTGGATGGTCTCTTCAGCTTTCTGATGTTCTTCTCCAAGCATAGTACCTCACACTCAATATGATACTCCACATGAAGTGCAGTGCAATCATGTTCTCTTCATTACTGATAGGTATGAATTGTATTAGAGATAAACATTAGGATTCTGACTTTTCATAAATATTCTTGTTGTTTTATGCCATGACTGTAAGTTTGATAGGCTCAGGAAGGAGAAGAAAACATCTATTTTGTTCTATACCATAAGTCAAAGGTCCTAACTGAAATTGGCAGTATCTTCCAGGAGGTTAAGTAGAATGTCCATAGTAAAGATTCATAGTGGGTGAAGTAGGGGTATTTCCCTTGAGTATTTGTTCTCTTTGGAATCAATTAGAAGAGTCAAGTTAAAGGGAAATCTATATGTTTGCAATGGTGAAAACAGGATTGATGGATCTAACAAGGGAAATTGGTAGTAGGAAACTGTACCTATCAAAATAATATTTGATTAAAGAGAAAACTTTTTCAGTCACCAATCATAAATCCAAGTTCAGTCAGCTATAAAATCTTGGAATTGAAGTGTACTTTAGAGCTTATTCAATTTGTAATTGAACATGAATCTTCTATGCTATTTTGGACAAATTCTTTGCAAACGAATCCAATTTTGGATTTCTCTAATTTTCTTTCCTTTATATTGAGCAAAATATTTTCCTTCAAAATTGCTAAAAGTCATTCTTTTCCATTCCCCAACTAAGACTTCTCTAAATTAATTATTTCTAATTTCAAATCTGTGTGCTTATATGCATGTATCTATATATGTATATCCAAGTATATATAAATATATATTTATATATATTTATATATGTAAATACACATATGTATGCAGTTATATATTTATATAAACTCATGATTTCCACCTTAATTATTTTTTTGGTATGTCTAAATAATAAGAATGTGCTTTCAGACCACTCCATACTATTTCTATCTTCTAAAATCTCTTTGAGACTTTGGACCTCCATAGTTTCAATGATCATATTTTAATGCTAGGTCCAAAATCTATACATATGAAAGACATTGTAATGCTGTTCAGACTGTGAGACTTTAATCTCCTTTATGGTAGTAACAGTATCTTATCTTTAGTAATACCCTCAGTATGCAGTACCATGCCTTTTCATTAAGTGAGTATTCAATCATGTTTACTCATTTAATTTTTAATTTGAAACAACTCTATGTTGCGGGTTGTGACCTCTCCTTCATTTTGTGTTTCTTCTCTCTCTCTCTCCTGATGTGTTAAATTCAAAAATAGTTTGAACGATATGATTAGAAATGAGGAATTAATCCAGAATTAAAGAGAACTTTCAGGGTTTTTTTACTTGTAATCTGTGAATTCTTTGATACCTGAATTTTAACCCAATTGGGATCATTTTTAATATTATGTTTTTTATTTTACATATTTAAAAACATCGCTCTGATAAGAGATGCATAGGCTCACCAGACTGTTAATAATGTCTATGGAAGATAAAGAATTGTTTTGGCACTCTTACTTTAAATAGAAATCTTTTCTCGTTGCAGTGGTGAAAGAGAATGGGAATCAAAGAAGAATTCAAAGGGTAAATATAAACATCTGATTAATACTACAGGTTTAATATTAAATATAGGAGTTAAAAAATAAAAAAAAGAAGGAATTATATGGAATAAAGTAAAGAAATGTTCTATGGAAAAAAACAGTCATAGAGATAGAGGAAGAGATAATTAGCAAACAATATCTAAAAGTTTACAATATTCCAACCATGATATTAAAGCCTTTATAAATAATAGCATATTTTTATCTTTACAATAACCCTGTAAAGAAGAAATCACAAGAGAAATTTAAGAAATGAAGGAGAACAAGGAGAAAGAAGACAAAGAAGAAGAAGGAAGAAGAGGAAGAGAAAGAAGGAAGAAGGAAGAAGAAGAATTAGAACAAGAAGAAGAAGAAGAAGAAAAGAAGTAGGAGAGGAAGAGGAAGAGGAAGGAGAAACCAAGAAACCCACAAGTTTATCACTGACTTCTGTACTCCTTACTTTGGCATATGGTTTTGTATTATAATTTATTTTCAATATGCAGGCATCAAGTTCCAAGTAGTTCTCAATCCCAAATGTCATTTACAAAATATCAAGCTGGAAAGGAACTTTGTTGTTTTTTGTTCAGTTATTTCCAATCACGTCTGTCTCTTCCTGACCACGTTGGGTTTGTTTTGTTTGCTTGCTTGTTTTTTTGGCAATGATACTGGAATGGGTTGCCATTACCTTCTCTGGATAATTTTACAGATTAGGAAACTGAGGCATACATGGTTAAGTGACTTGTTCAGTGTCACACAGGGAGTAGGTATCTTAAGTCAGATTTGAAGTCCCAAAGTAGATCTAGTAATCTATTTACTTTGCTACCTAACTTCTGGAATTTAGGGATCATCAATCTGTTTTACAGTATCCTGTCTTTGCTACTTTCTAATCATATGACCTTGGATAAGTCCTTAATGGATAAGTCACTTAACTTCTCTCTGACTTTGCTCATCTGTAGAAAAACCACCTTTTTCTCTAAGGTCTAATTCTATTATGATCAAGTAGAAAAGGAAAAGGGAATTTAACCCAAATGCTTGCAAGTTATATAGGAAATAAGGTATTAACTAAAATTAGAAGCTAGAACTTTTGAAAAATAAATATTCTTTTTTCCACTATGCTTTGCTACCTATTGTTATCTGCACCATACTAGGATTTTCAGTAATGTAAAATGATTTATCTCAACTGAATATTTTTTAATTATGATACTTTCATTATCATAATTTTTTCACCATTTTTTCCTTAATAAAATAGCTATTATTGTAATTTTAAATAGTTTTAAAATTTGCAGTGTGTTTTAAATGTCTTACCTCTTTTGATCCTCATAACAACCCTAGGAATTAGGGTCTATTTTTTCCCCCATTTTACAGCTAGCTATGGGTAAATATTCAGTTAAATTTTGAACTGAAGTGTCCTGACTCAGGGCCAACATTCTATTTGTGGAGATATAAATATATCATCCTATAGCTATGGTCTAATTGACTAAAAAGTCATAATTATTTAAGTTGTCACCTAAGGAAGCATTGTGTATCTTTCTTCTGCTTTCTTCTGATAATCATGGTGTAGAATGAATACTTATGTAATCATACTCCCACACATACACAGACACAAACATGCACACAACCCATTATTCTTTTAATGGCAAATTTATTCACTTAATATTTGAATATTTTTCTCATATTATTTATTGACTACAAATGTGTATAACAAGAAATGTATAGCAACATAGCTGATGAAAAGATGATTATTCTTTTTGATTAAAGTTATAAAATTGAGGGAACTTTAGATACTTAAACTATGAGTAGGAAACCAGAAATCTAATTTAGATCCTCAGGAATTATTCCTGTTAGAAACTTGCACCTATTTGCCCTAGTGTATTATTCTTCACATAATTGATTGTTTATTTTTGTCTTTGTTTAACTAGATACTTATTATCAAATGCTGATTTTAAAATTTTATTTTATCTTTAAAATCTTTTAAAGACTTACAAGATTTAAAGATTTAACAGAGTTCTAACTTGACATAATTTTAGACCATCTTTCTCTTTGAAAGAGAGCAGGAGATAATAATTATGGATTAGAGGTTGGGCAACAGATATAATACATTAAACTAAACCACCTAGTTGTATAAAATGTTAATTTCATATTGAGAACAATAAATAGAAAAATGAATTGAAGTATGTAAATATTTTACAATAATAAAATCACGTTTTGTCCTTAAGCAGTAATATTTTTATAAACAAGTTCTTCAAAAAACAACAAACAACCATTTACTCAGTGCTCTGTCCCATAAAATATAATGAATTTCACAGTAAGATGTCTTCTGGAATCTTCAAGGACTTTTCAGCCACCTGAGCAGACCAAATTAAGGCTAATTAGGACATTTAGCAGCCACATCAATCTCATCGTTGTTATGGAAATGATCAAAATGTCTTCACTCTAGGTACCCCCTACCCCTATAAGCTAAACTCAGAATCAAAAGACTCAGGAAAGTCATTTCCTTATTTTTTTGTTCTTGTTGATTTTTAAAAGACAAATTTAATCTTAAATCTCTCTTATTCTTTAAACTCAATAAAGAGTGAAGTAGGTCTGATAGGTAACAAAAAACTCATATAGCAAATTAGTGGAGCAGAAAGGCAGCACTAGTGGGAAAAAAATGCATTTATTTTCATAGTTTTAGATCAGCTAATAAGGAGAAAAATCCAACTTTTTGGTTCAAAGAACAGTTAAGGGGTCTCATAAACAGTATCATTGGATTTATTGATCCTAAAATGTCACTTACAATACAGTCGTTTTGCCCACTGATCATGTGTCACTGATCATGGTCAGAAAAAAGACCTCCTTATTGGGATCCTATAGAGCTACCCTTTCCATTGCTTTCACCAGTACAGCTTTTCAGCAACATGAATGCAATATACCTATCCTTGAACTCAGGAAGATAAATTCTGAGTCTGCATCTCTCTAATCTCTCTCTGTCTCTCCTTTTTCTATCTCATCTCCCTGTCTCACACACACACACACACACACACACACACACACACACACACACACACAAACAGAATTGAAAACGAGCCTGCACAATAAAATCTTCATTTCTCATGTTGTCTAGTTTCAGCTTCAAATACCCTCAAAGGGATATAAATCCCAGTTACTGCCTCAAAAATATGTTCTGTTTCAGAAGGCGGTAGAGGATGGAATAAAACAGCTAAAGACCAACATAACATCCCCAGAATAGTTTTCTCCTCTGCTCTTTTTTAGTGCAAAGATAGAAATCACAGCATTAGAGTCATATTTTACAAAACAAGAATCAAAACTTTTTAGAGATCAATGGTATTCAGTAAGCACCTACCAGAATCCTCTCTACATTTTTGCCAAATGAATGGTCATTCAAACACTCTACTTGAATTATTTTATAAGTACCTAATACTATTGTTGTTTATTACTAGAAAACATTTCCTTTGTAATATCAAAATTCATCACCCCATGTCTTGAATTTTGAAGAAAAGTTTACCCAGGACTTCCCTTTGGGATAGACATATTTGGTTACTAATACCATGAAACAAATTAATATTTCTTAATTAATTACCTACTATATCTTTACCAACTTTATTAAGTATCTATTTTAACATAAAGTTTAAAGTGAGAAAGGTCTGCTTTTGAGGAGGTTATATTCTACCTTTGTGATCTAATATATATGCATAAAAGTATATATGAAATGCATACAAATTACAAAGCAATTGAGGGACAACAATTTGAAAAATTACAAAAGGTTTGTTAAAGAAGTAGTTTTGAAACTGAAACTCTCATACAGTTATTGGTTTCAAAGGATCAAGAAGAGGAGGGAAAACATTCTTGGTTTGAAAATCTATTTGAACTAATGCAAAGTAAAGTGAGAAAAACTGGAAAACCAAGAGAACATTTTACACATTAACAGAGACATTGTGACTTGATTAACCTTGATGGATGTAGCTCCTCTCCACAATTCAGACAGGCAGGGCAACCCTATTAAATTGGCTATGGAGAATGCTATCCCCATCCAGAGGAAGAAAAAAGAAAACAAAACAAAATAAACTAAAATAAAAAACCCTTCAGAATCTGATGAACACTACATTCACTTTTTAAAAAAAATTCTCTTATGAACTTCTTTCCCTTAATCTTAATTCCTCATACTGAAAAAGGTTTATTTGTAAATATTTTTAACACAAATGTGTTGTACAATATTCACCTGTCTTAACACAAATGTGTTGTACAATATTCACCTGTCTGCCACTGAGGGGAGCAAGGTAGGAAGGCAGGGTGGAAGAAAATTATGCAACTTGAAAATATACATATGTATATGGATGAATGTTGAAAAACTTTCATAACATGTATTTAGGACAATGAAATAGCAATAAAAAAAATTATGAGGGATAGGATTTCAGAAAAGCCTGGAAAGACTTGCATGAGCTGATAGTGAGTGAGATGAGCAGAATCAGAAGAACATTATACACACTAACAAAAACATAGGGTGATGGTAAACCATGATGGACTTACTCATTTAGGCAGTGCAATAAACAGGGATAATTTTAAAAGACTTGTGTTGGAACATAGCATCCATATCCAGAGAAGAAACTGTGGAGTTTAAATGAAGACTAAAGCTTATTATCTTCAATTTTTAAAGCTGTATTATTTATTATGTATTATATAATTTTATTATCCCTAATCTTTTCTTTCTTCCATTTGGATATTATTCATCTCTCACAGCATGTTCATTTCTGTTACATATTTAGCATGGTTGAAAATGTAAAGCCTATGTCAGATTGTTTTCTGTAGGGGAGAGGGGAAAGTGAAAGGAAGGAGGGAGAAAAATTGTAAAACTCAAAGTCTTGCAAAAAAATGATTGGTAAAAACTACCATTGTATGTAGTTGGAAAACTAAACTAGATATTTATTGAAAAAGAAAAAAGATCCTAGGAGATAATTGTATATAATACAGTAATATTGCAATGATTATCAACTATAAAAGCCTTGGTTATTTTGATTAATACAATGATCCAAATAATTGCAAAGACTCATGATGATAAAAGACTTTCTATCTCCAGAAAGAGAACTGATGAAGCCTAAGTACAAAATGAAAAATGGTTTTCTCACCTTTTCTTCTCTTTAAAAAAATGAGCTAAAATTGAAAATACATTTTGCATGATTTAAGATGTATGATTGATTTATTGTTTGTTTCTTCAATGGGTGGTGGAGGGGGGAGATGAGGGAGAAACTTTGGAACTCAGAATTTAAAAAGAAAAAATGTTAAAAACAAAGGATACTTGTTTAAAAAGTAAACAAAAAACAAGAACTTTACAAGTAGGGGAGTAGAATATTCGAAGTCAATGATATACAAGATGGAATATGGGGGATAAGGAAACACAAATAGTTCATTTTGATTAATTATGGCACATATAAAGGGAATAATGTGTGATTAACATGGAATGATAGTATGGAGCCATATTGCAAAAGGATTGATATACCATTAAGAAAGAAATATATTTCACCTAAAATGGTCTTAGGGAGCTATTGACAACTCTTAAGAAAGCAAATAACATAGTCAGATCTTTGCCTCAATGACTATATTATTCACCATTCAGTATCACTTCTATGTCAATGTTTGAAAACTTCAGATTTCTACTATTATCAATAATTTTTATTCTTTGAATTAGGGTTAGATATGCAATTCTTAAAAACTTATTTCTACCATAAGAAAAAGCATACTGCATTTTGTATTGATTTCTGTATAGTTCTAAGTTACATTTTAGACAACTAAAATTTATTTAGATTTATGGAAGGTCTAAAAATGAAGAACTAAAGTGAAATGGGAATGGAGAAATTTCTGTATGTGAATTTTAAGGGGAACTATTTAGAACACTTAGATAAGTTCCAAAGATTGAAATTTATATAGCTATAAAAGTAAAAAAATGAAAGAACTATACTTCAATTCTTCAAAATTATAGAGACATGGGGAAAAAATGTTTCTGCCTGCAGACACCTCCCAGGACCATGAGTTCCCTCTTTCCTCATAGTCTAGATATCCAATCATTCATTATCATCTTTATTTTTTTTACTCATGTCCTCCAAGTTCTTAAGAAAAGGTTCAATTTCTTTTGTGAAGACCAACCTCTTTACATAGAACTACTCTTCCTTCTCCTCTGAGTTTGCTCCTTTGATGATTTGTGTTCTTTATATTTGTTAACATGTGTTTATACATTCACTCCTCTATTGATAACTCTTTAGAAAATCTTTTCTATCTTTAACAGACCCTACCATCCCCTGAGGTTAGCATTCTGTATCTTTTCTGAGCCAAACTTGCAGGGAAATTAGTCTGTACTTATATCTTGATCACTTTCCACTAATTTATCAATTCATTATAAGCTGATTTCCAAAACTATCACTCTACTGGAATTTTTCTAATGATTTCTAAATTGTTATTCTAATAGACTTTCTCAGGGTTCACTCTTCTTGATTTCTCCACTGTGTTTGACATTGATGAACATACACTCACTGTGCTTGAATGTGCTCTTTTCCCTGTATTTTTGTGATACTGTACTCCACTGACTCTACAGTATGGTATGTTGATGATATGTTGTACCAGATTGCAAGAACTGGTGGTTAAATTTCCAGTATGAGTATTTATACTCCAGAAATTCCAAATACTACCCAAAACCCCCACTAACACTTTATTACCTTGTTCAGTACATAACCTTAGGAAAAATGGAAAAAATGTTACTTCCATATATAAAACTTAAAAATGTATCATGTTTACTTTTTTTTCCCCCTAGAGAATCTGTTGCTCATAATTTATCAGCATACCCCTGATTCTCCTCTTATATTTTTCATTCCCTTTTCTCATTCTCCTTTTTTGGATCATTGTACAAATTGACCATACTTATTCATTGGTATAATACTTTATGAGAAACACTCCTCTCTTCTCTCCTTTTCTTTTCCTTTCTCTTCTTTCCTCTGCTCTATGCTCTGCTCCTCTCCTCCCTCTGTGATTCCATCATCTCTTTTGAGATCATTATTTCTAAGTACTTTAATATCAAAAACACATATTAATCCTAAAGAACAGACTCCTCAACAGAGAAAATAGTAAAAAAGTAAGAGCTATCACTCTACCTTCTCTCTAATGTCTATTATCATTTCTTTTTGTTTGAACTATTTTTTCATTGTTATTATATCCTAAAAATTTCATTCTTATGACTGTCTCATCTTTCATTGACTTAAAGAAGGATTGGAATTTTATAATACCTTGAAGGGCAAATCCACAGCAATTGATGCTGTCCATTTACTTTTACTACAAGAAAACACTTATCAGGGCAGCTAGGTGGCACAGTGGATAGAGCACGGGCCCTGGAGTCAGGAGTATCTGAGTTCAAATCTGACCTCAGACACTTAATAGTTACCTAGCTGTGTGGCCTTGGGCAAGCCACTTAACCTCATTTGCCTAGCAAAAAACCTAAAAAAAAAAAACCACTTATCAAACTAAAAGTATATGCTTGCAACTATTTACATGAAAAGTACATTTGTACAGAGAGAAGAATTATAATAAATTAGAATAAATAATTTTAAATTATTTTTTTCAAGTGATAGACATTTTTGGTCTTTTTAGGGTCATTTGTTCTGAGACTTTAAATATAGAACTCCTGCTTCACTTAAAGTCAATAACATGAGCAATTTTCCAACCAGATTTAAAAACAAACAGAACTTTTCATGCCTATTCGATCCTATTTTCATTTGACTATTTTGAATTCTTATTTGGATTTTGTTTAATTAAAATATATTTTATAACTAAGATCAAAACTGGAGTTAGTACTAATGAATGTAAAAGTAATTAACAAATAGGGTTTCAATAATAATTTGTAGTTCTCAAATCAGATCAATGTATTTAAATCACTTATTATGAAATAAATGATTTCTAGAAAAGTTAAATATTTTCTCTAAGTATACTACTTTAATGTTAGGAAGTGTTAGACATTAGGGATAACTGAATTCTATGAATCTTTTTTACTAATTTATTGAAGCTACTTGGTAGTAACAGTAAGTCTATGTTATTTTTACATAGATCTCAAAGAAAAACTGAAAATATAGATGAAATTCAAAAAGTAAATCAATAAACAAGCATCTATTTAGTGTCTACCATGTGCAAGCAAGTGGTGTGCTATGCTGTGAGTATTGGAAGACAGAAGTGAAACAATTTCTGACCTCACATACTTTACATTCTGATGGAAAGGTCTTTTTTCCCTTTGCTTTAATGGAAACAATTCCAACAAAATGCCACACATCTATAATCCCATGTATTTGGGAATATCATAAATTCCAGGCAGTATCTACTTGACAAACATATGGTTGCTGAGTAGAAATTTGTCCTCAGCAAACTTTTATGAGTAGTGACATCTCACAAATAGCCAGACTGACTGGATCTGAAGCTGGTGATTGATGACTTGAAGAAATTGACAAAATCAAAGTTTCACTTGTGTTCCACATATTGCATATAATAATCCATTTTAAATCTTCTTATAAACTCTTTTGGCATTCTAAAAATATCTAGATCATTGAAAAAAGAAATTAATAATAAATATACTTTTAAATATTCAGATTAAGAACTGGCAAAGTGGAACACTGATGTTCAAAATTACTCATTCTCTCTGAAACACTGTTTTTGACATAAACTTAGTTAAACTGAAACCCTGATTTTTGAATCATGAGTTTTTCTTCACCCCACGTTGTATCATATATTTTTCCTGAAATTCCCAGCTGTTCTTCTGAATTGACCTCTTAATTTAATGAATACCACCAGTCTAGTTTAAATGTCAGATCCATATTTGTTTTTGACATTCCCTGATTCTCTGAATTAATGCTTGAAAATATTATTAAACCCAATAGTTTAGACTTTGATTAATTTATCCTCAGTTGAAAAGAGGAGTTACCTCTTTTAAAAAAAACAAACAAAGGGACAGCTAATTGGTGCAATACATAGAACACTAGCCCTTGAGTCAAGAGGACCAGAGTTCAAATTGCACCACAGATTCTTAATACTTAAGGTTCAGTGAACTAAGATTCAGTGATTTTGGGCAAGTCACTTAACCCCATTACCTTGCAAAAACCTAAACAAACAAAAATTCATGTGCCCTAAACACAATGATGACTTTCTTGGACCGTTTCTCATTGTTTATCTTTGGGTTAGCAGTTTGATGTTTCTCTTTTGTGATTTCTCTGTATCTGTAGTCATGTTTTGAAGTAATATTATGTCTATACATCTTTTTTCCACAGTGATTGCTTTTTGATTGTGATTAACCTTTCTAGGTCAAGTACAACCAAGCCTTCACAGAGATTATTTGTTTTTTCCAAATGGTCTCTATCACAAATATAGCTAATTTCAAAAAAAAAAGCCTTTGAAATCTAATTAAGAGTAAAACAGGCCAACTAATTCACCTTCCTTCATTCTCCAGGTGTAAAGTAATTACCGAATTGGAGGAGAGCCTTGTCCTTGGTTCATTTACCTTGGGCTCTTTGAAGACATTTGCTATTTACTTAAACATTATTCTACTGCCATGAAAATTTGCTGAAGGTTCAGTTTTGATAACCATGATAGAGTCTTGATTTAATTTGTTTCCATTAAGAATAAATAAGATGGTAATAAAACTGTACTGCTCTCTCAATCCCTTCTCCTCTTTATATACCCTTTGAAGGCAGACAGGAAATATAGGTAAATATTCAGAAGGGAAGGTAACTGCAATATTTTTCCAGTGTTTCCATGGGATTTTTTTCCCTCAAAGAACATCGTAGCATCTCACAAAGAAGAATTAATTGTGAAATATTCTCCTTATTATCTCTTACAATGAACTGCCCTCTGAATCTGGGTAATGTCATTGACCTTCACCCATTGTCTATTTACATTTAAGAGATGGTCTGCCTCCAACTATGGTGGCCTGTCCGATTTCTTACAAGCTGATGAGTGACCTTCTCAGGTCCAGTCAGGTGTTACATGACTTTGTTTAGGAGACTGAAAGAAATGACTGATGAATAAATTGTGACATGTTTCTGTTAGTAAGGGCTGAGTGACACGAATACTGCATTTTCCTACAGGAGAACAACTTTTAGAAGCTTGCATATTTCACAACCCAGTAATATAATTGCAATGTGTGATACCCTGTTAAAAGGCTGTATTGCTGTCCTATTTCAATGGCTTTCATCCTTTAAAATAATTAAATTGACAACAGTTAATAAACACGAAAGAAGTATTTGTTATTTGACATAATTGCCTTGGCAATATTGTTATGTGAACTTCAGTGAGGTTTCTATTCATTGCACCTTTGCTTTGATTTTCTAATATATTACTTTGAAACCTATGAAGTAGCAGCTGAGACACTCATTACTTTTGACTACAAATAGCTTCAGAATTGATAGGAAAGCTGATTTAGACAGCACATTCAATAAAAAAGTCCTTTTAAGATATCTTGGTGACAGACCTTAGTGATAGGGAATCCATGTGTCTTCTGGGATAATATAAAACAGAATTTTTTGCAATTTTAACTTCACAGGGAGATAGAGATAGAATTGAAGATTACACCCTGATCTCTAGCATAATCATATAAACTGTAAAAATATCTGTCCTATACTCATTTAAATGTGTCTAAAAAGCATTTAGATGCTAAAAATAAGGACATTGACATATATCAGGTAAAAATGTCAGAAAATAAGAAAAAATACTAAATAAAAATAATCTGAAAATATATAATAAAGTAATGTAGATATACTTCAGAATTCAAAAAAAGAAATAATATAGGATCCATGATCACATAATTTAAACTTTAAATAGATTTTAAGTGAATAATATTGCATCTAAAAATAGGATATTATTGGATTTATTTCATTCACTTCAATTCAGTTCAACTCAATTCAACAAGCATTTGTGAAGTATCTAATACCTGAAATATATTGTGTTCAATGATAGATACTCAAAGACAAAACTACATATAGTCTATGACCTCAATATCCTTGGGATATTAGTGATGCATAATAATTACATTATATTATTGCAATGTACAAGGGTCCACATTTAGAACCAAAATTCTGCATTTTTTTCTGACACATGCTTCTTGTGTGACCATATCATTAACCTCTTAATGTCCTAGACAATCCTTTAAAACTGAAAATATCCCTTGTTCATGCAATTTCCTATACTGAGAGTGTCCTATTTTACTTCTTTGTCTGTTGAATTCTTACTTGTCCTCGTGCTCAATTGGAATCTTGCATCTTTAATAATATTTTTGCCTGATCAACCATTTAGTAATTTTTATCCCCAGTGAAGTGTAACTTTAGGGATTACTAAATATTTTTTTCCTTACTAAAAAAAAAACCCAACAATAAAACAACAACAAAACAACTGATGCTAACAAGGAAAATGGCATAATTTCCATTTTATAGATGCAAAAATTGAACCTAGTATCTTTCCTGAAATCTCAAAGCTAAAATGTACCTAGAAAAGCCTTCTTATTCAATTCCAATGTACTTTACATTATATCTGTATGACTCTAGTTTAATTTTTTACCTCTCTGAAGGATTTAGCATGCATACAATTTTTATTCCTTACAAACCTCTAAGCTGAGCATATAGGTTGTGTAGTGCCTAGAATATTGGATCTGAATTCAGATATTTTCCAGAGTTCAGATCTGGCCTCAGACACTTACTTATAAGCTATGTGACCCCGGGCAAGGCACTTAAACTTGTTAGCCTATTTCTTCATCTGTAAAATATGTGGGAGAAGGCAATTGAAAGTCAATTAAGTATTTTTGCCAGAAAATCACCAAATGGGATCATGAAGATTTGGGCATGACTAAAAATGATTAAAAAACAGCAATAACAAATAGTAGCAGGATCTGTGTCTTCTCATTTGAGCTTCACAGCAATCATGTGCAATACATATTATTTTTATTCTTCTTTTACAAATGTGGATACTAAGACTAGAAAAGTTTAAATCACTTGCCAATAAATGGCTCAGGTGAATTTTGAAATCCAGTCTTACTGACAGAAAGTTTAATTCTTATAACCAATGTATTCTATATTTAAAATGAAAGGTTAGAAAGGATGATCTTGAATATCCTATAACATGGTAAATATATGATGCTACTAGGGATAATTGCTTATGTGGTAATCTAGTCCTCCTTAGGTTGACTTAATAATGTTTTTAAAAATATAAGTCTAAAATGTATTCTTCACTCTGCTCTCCATCCAAGTAGTTCTGCTTGGCTACATCAAGATGATGCCCTGCTCAGGATAAGCTGATCATTTTATTTGTTTTGTTTTGTTTTAGGTTTTTGCAAGGCAAATGGGGTTAAGTAGCTTGCCCAAGGTCACACAGCTAGGTAATTATTAAATGTCTGAGACCGGATTTGAACCCAGGTACTCCTGACTCCAAGGCCAGTGCTTTATGCACTATGCCACCTAGCCACCCTTAAGCTGATCATTTTAGACCTCCTCATTCTGGCTAAGCAAGCAGCAACATCTTCCCACCTCCCTCAGTGTCTTCTCCCTTCTATTTGGAGGATCTGAGGGAAGAGCCTAGATCCCACCTCAAAGACTTCTTTTATATAGGTTCTTAACAAGGTAGAACTTACATTTTTGTAGTCCATTCCAGTTCTGTCTGGTTTCAACTTCACAGAACAAAATGCCTCCAAGCAGGCTACCCCACACCCTTTTACTATTTCTTTTATTAATGTTTTCTTCCCCCATTAGACTATAAAGTCCTTGAGGAAGAGGATTCTTTTCCATTTGTTCTTATACTCTGCACTTATCACTGACAAAGTTCCTGACATGTATTAGGAATGTTTATTGAATTGAATTAACAATACAAACATTTAGAAGAAAAGTTATTCTATGTGACTAGGAATAGTCATTACACACTTTGAATATAGCAAGGTGAACAAAACTACACCTAAGCAACCAAAACATGTATGTCAGTGATAGTGTGATGCAAATGGCAATTTCAGTTCGGGAGACCTAGGTTCAAATCTTGATTCTGCTTTTTAACTTTTGGTGTTATATTGGATAACACATTTTATTTATTTGGGTCTTATTTGTATTAAAAATAAAGAAAGGAAGTTAAATCAGATATCTTTTACACAGACTCTAAGATTCTCTAAAATGATGCTTCTAGTAACTTCCAAGGGAAAAGCCAAAATGGCAGAGTAGAGAGAGAACAAAACTGAGGTCTCCCAACATTATCTACCAAAAAACTTTAAAATAATGCTTCAAATTGAATTATGGAGTGGTATTTGCCATGGAGTGGCAAAATCACCAAAAGGTCAGAGTGATTCATTCTTCCAGCTCAAGAAAATTTAGGAAGTCAGAGGATATATTTTTGAAAGAAGAGTGAAACACCCAGAGCCCACATGGATGAAACACCAGGGGTGGGATTAAGTGGTAGTGACAAAGGAAATGGCAGCTTCAAGATGCTTTAAGGCAAAGATGACAAAGAAACTTGGAAAAAATCATGGAAATGTCTAGGCTAGCACTGGATAATTAGATTCTATATGACTATACTCACTTTGTGGTCATAATTAAATGTCAAAGAGAAGTATTTTCTGTTGAGAATGTGGAAGCCATATAGGAATCAGAGGAATAAGAGGACCAAGAATCAAGGGAGGAGGGTCTCTGAGGGAGCAGTGTCAATCATAATCCCAAGGGATCTTCTAGAAGAACCAGAATGCAGACTAAAAGAACAGTGACCAGTTCTTTCCTCATATCCCACCACCTTGGAATCACCAAAAATGCCCCAGAACTATGTCTGAAAACAACATTATGAAAAAGCCTGCCCTATACTGAAAACAACTGAATAATATCATAATGTCCCAATTCAAAAAATAAAGTGGAAAAATGAGCAAACCAAAACAACAAAAATATCCAGACCATAAAATATTACTAAAATGACAGTGAAGATCAAGACACAAACTCAGAAGAAGATAATAAAGTTAAAAGAGAAACAAGCAGACTCAAAGCAAAAAAAAAAAATGAGGGGGGATAGTACCAAGAGGGATCTCAAGCCCAGTTTCCATGGGAAATAATGTTAAATCAAGGCTCTAAAAAATGCTTGAGTGATAGAATTCACAAGGAGATGGAGTGAAACAATTTTCCACTCCTGGAGAACTTGGAGGGACCTTAGGAAATGTCTGTCTCACTTGGATAAAAGATGAGTAGAGCCCAGTACAGGTAACATCTAGGTAAATTAGTGGAAGTCTCTTAATTAGAGCACAGATTAAAAACCAAGGCACCGCAAAGCTGATAACAAGCTACATTAAATCACCCCAGCACAGTGGACAAACAGTCAGCATTTAACTTCCTAGAGCAGAAAGGTCTTTAATCAGGCCTCTGGACCCCAATACAAGAAACTTTGCAGATGTCCTGTACCCCAAAAGCAGAGCTCAACTTTAAAAATGAGCAAGAAACCAAAAAAAAAAAAAAACCCAAAAGAAAGAAAACACTGACCATAAAAAAGCTACTATAGTGACAGGAATCACAAAACACAAACTCTGAAGATGATTGCAAAATGTCTACTTGTGAAACTTTAAAGGGAAACATAAATTGATCTCAAGCCCAAAACACCTTTATGGAAGAGCACAAAAAGAATTTTTAAAATCAAATAAGAGAATAGAAGAAAATATTAGAAAAATAAATGAAACTTTTAAAAGTGTCTAGAGTTTTTAAAAGGAAGGACAAAAAAAATGACTAAAGAAATCAATTCTTTAAAAAATACAATTGGCCAAAATTTTTTTCGGGGGGAGGATTCATTGATGGAAGCAACTCCTGTAAAATAAAGATTAGCCAAATGGAAAAGATGATATGAAAAGTAACTGAAGAAAATTATTCCATAAAAATTATAATCTGGCAAGTGGAAGCTGATGACTCTGTGAAACATCAAGAATCAGTCAAACAAAATCAAAAGGTTGGAAAAAATAGAAGAAATAAAATGTAAAATATTTCATTGAAGCAACAACTGACCTGGGAAATTGATTGTAAAGAGATTTGGGAAGTATTGAACTTCCTGGAAACCACGATCAAAACAAAAAGAGCCTGAACAATATTTTCCAAGAAATTATCAAGGAAAACTGCCCTGATATCCTAGAACCAGAGGGTAAAAAAAAGTTCTTGAAAGAATACACGTTTCCGGAAGTCAACTATAGTCAGGCTTTCACAGGATTTAGCAACTTCTACATTAAAGGATTAGAGGGTCTGAGAGAAGATGTTTGGGAGGGCAAAGTAACTTGGATTATAATCAAGAATCAATGACTAAATCCTGTGCAGTTCTGACTGTAGTATCTTGGTATTTGAAATGGGTGTTTCTAGTTGTCTGCAATAGTTTCCCCTTGATCCTAAAATTCTGAAATTTAGCTTCAATTGGAGTTTTCATTTTAGGACCTCTTTCATGAGATGATTGGTAAATTCTTTCAAGGACAATTTTACCCTTTCATTCTAGGATGTCAGAGCAATTTTCCTTGATTAATTTATTGGAAGATATTGTCCAGACTCTTATGTATGATCATGGCTTTCAGCAATTCTTAAATCATCCATCCTAGATCTATTTGACAGGTCAGTTTTTCCCAATTACAGATTTTTCATTTTCATCTACTTCATTATTCTTTTGCTTTTCTTTGACTGATTCTTAATGTATCATAGAATCATTCATTTATATTTGCCCAATTATGGTTTTCAAAGATTTTTTTTTAGTTGGATCTCTTACCATTTGACAAATTCTACTTTTAAAGGTGTTCTCTTTTCTGGGATAGAAATTTTTTTTTCCCGTTTGATCAATTCTGTTTTTTTAAGGAGTTGTTTTGGTCAATCAAATTTTGGACTTCCTTTTTCAGTTTTTCATAGTTCTCTTGCATAACTCTCATTCTCCCTCAACCCCCCCCCCCCAGCTCTCTTGTTTCATTTTTAAATTACTACTGAACTCTTCTAAGAAGATTTTTCAGGTTTGAGACTAATTCCTATTATCTTTTGAGGCTTCACTTGTAGGCATTTTGCTACTTCTTCTGAGTTAGTATTTTGATCTTTCACCATCGTAGTTTTCCATATTGAGGACTCTTTTTGGTTTTTGACTCCTTCTATAAAGTTGAACTCTGCAAATGGATTACAGCGTATACTGTCTCAATTTTCTTATGCTGTTGGCCTTGGGTCTGTTCACTGAATTTCCCCACTGGAGCCTTGGTGCTTATGGCTTACTTCTTGCTTTGGGGTAACCCTGCCTACTTATACCAACTGGGCTGAAGTTCTGCCATCTGCACTAGGCCTGGAGGCCTCCCAATGAGACTTTTATGTAGTTGACCTGTTGAGACAGGATTGAGTGATCTCAGTTACTGATCTGTACTGTGCTTAATAACCTTCTACTGGTCTTCCTGCACTCCCCCTCCATGCCACAAAGTGAGAGAGAGAGAGAAAGAGAGAGAGAGAAAGAGAGAGAGAGAGAGAGAGAGAGAGAGAGAGAGAGAGAGATTTCTTAAAAGTCCTTCCAAGATATCTTAAACTAGAAAATTGCTCCATTCCATCTTTTTTATTAAGTTCTGGCCCAGCAGATTGGTGTAGAGGTTTGATTTAAAATTGTTTTTGAAGGAAAGTGGGAAGAGCTCAGGTTTTTCTCTACCATGTTTACTCCCCCCCCCCAATCACTGGAATTTTTGAAAAGATAAATATGATAGACTTCTGGAGAAAACTTAATGGTTATAGAATGATTTATATCTCTTTTCTTAGTGATACAAACACTAAAGTAAAAATTGAGCATTAAAACCTTAAAATCAAATACAACAAAGTAGAAATATTGAACTCATCCTTTTGAGATTGATGCAATAAAAATTATGAATAATAAAGGGCAATAGAAAAGTTCACTGAAAACTAAATAATTTAATCCTAAAGAATGTGTGGGTCAAACAGCAAATCAAAGAAACAATAATTTTATCAGAGTATGACAATAATGAAAATTTGCTAAAAGGAACCAAAGACAATTAAATATCAATACTATACATGGATATGTAATTAAATATGCAAATATGTATGTATATATTTGTATTTATAGTAGTAGTTATAGTTATATAGCATCCAAATATTAAAAGGAAAAGTCAAATGATTTATTGCAAGTAATTGACAATAAACTATACCAGTGGAGGACCCTACAATATATTTTCTTAGAGCTAGATAAGTTTAACTATAAAATCAATAAGAAAGAAATCAAGTAGATTAATAGATTATTAGAAAAGTTAGAAACAATAATCCTCTGAAGAAAATTGAATGGGAACAAAAAAAAGAGTATAACCTTTTCTTAGCTGCACACAGTACCTTCACAAAAATTGGCTATATATTAGGTCACAAAATATCACTACCAATTTCAGAAAAGAAAAAATATTGTTTACCCTTTTTAGATTAAAATTCAATAACAAAAAACTATGAAATCATAGAATTTCAGAATAATTAATCCAATCTTAAAGAATGAATGGATAAAAGAAAAAATCATAAAAGCTATCAATAATTTCATTAAAGAGAATGACAGCAATAAGAAAACACTTCAAAAGTTGTGTGATGTAGCCAAAGCAGTACTTAGGGATTTTTTTAAAATCTCTAAATATATAAATTACCAAAAGAGAGACAGAGGAGATAAATAAATTGGGCACATGACTAAAAAAAATAGAAAAAAGAAAAAATTAAAAATACTTAAACATCAAGTTGAAGATTCTGAAAAACCAGAGAGTAATCGAATTGAAAGCACAGAACCAATTGAACTAATAAATAAATCCTGCATGGTTATATGAAAAAAAAAAACAGAATAGATAAACCATTGTTTAATTTGATTAAAAAAAGAAAGAATCTAATGAAATCGCTAGCATAAAAAATGAAGAAGGTGACTATCACCAAAGAAGGTGAAATTAAAGTAATTATCTGGAATATTCTTGTTTAATTATATGGCAGTAAAACTGATGATCTAAATAAAATGGATGAATATTTAAAGAAAGATAAATTGCCCAGTTTTATATAAGAGGAAATAGAATATTTAAATAGTCTTATTTTAGAGAAGGAAATTGGGCAATCAATGAACTCCCTCAAGAAAAATTCATCTGGATCAGAAAGATTTAGAAGTGAATTCTACCAAAGATTTAAGAAATGATTAATTCCAATATAGGCAAATTATTTTTGAAAAAAAGTTAAAGGAATCCTACCAAAATCTATTTTATGACATGAGTATGATATTTATTTCCTAAATCTGTGAGAACAAAAATAAAGAAAATTATAGACATTTCCTGAATGAATATCTGGGGAAAAAATTTTTAAATAAAATACCAGCAAAGAGTTTCCAGCAATATATCATAAAAATCATTCACTATGACCTGCTGGCATTTTTCTAGGAATGCAGGGCTGCTTTGATATAAGGAAAACTATCATCATAATTGACCATATCAGTAAAAACAACACAAATCATAATTATCTTAATAGATATAAAAAAAGCCTTTGAAACACATTTCATTTAAAAGTATTAAGAAGCATAGGATTCAAAGGAAACTTTCTTGAAATGATAAGTAGTATATCAAAAACAAAGAACAAAGATTTTCTATAATGGGGATACATTTGAAACCTTCCCAATAAGGAATGAAGCAAAATTATCCATCGTCATTATTATTCAATATTATAGCACAAATATTAGCTACTGTAAGTAGGAAAAGAAAAATAAATTTTAAAAAATAAGAATTCGGGAAGATAGAAACAAACCAAATACTCTTTGGAGATGATATAATGATATAATTAAAGATCCCTCAAAAATCAACTGCAAAACTAATTTAATCAATTAGCAACTTCAGCAAAGTTGAAAGATATGCAATAAGCTTCACAAATCAACCATATTTCGATATAATAAAAACAAAATCAAGCAGGAAGGGGTAATAAGAGAAATTCTATTTAAACTTGCTGAAGATAGCATAACATATTTGAGAGTCTTCAGGCCAAGACAAATGTAGGGATTATATGAACAGAATTTTATAACTTATAACACGAAGACAGACCTAAACAGTTAGAGAAATTAATTGTTCATGAATATACCATGCCAATATAATAAAAATGATAATTCTATCTATATTACTTTATTTATTAGTGTCATACCAATAAAACTGATCAAAAATTATTTTCTAGGGAAGGGAGGATAGAAGGAAATTTTGTAACTCAAAAATATATATGTGCATATGGACAAAAATAAATAATTTTTTTAAAGTATTTTATAGAGCTGGCAAAATAGATTAAAAAATCTTCTGGTGGTGCAGTGAATAGAACACCAACCCTGGAGTCAGGAGTACATGAGTTCAAATCTGACCTCAGACATTTAATAATTACCTAACTGTGTGATGCTGGGAAAGTCACTTAACCCCATTGCCTAGGGGAAAAAATCATCTGGAAGAACAAAATATTTAGGGGAATCATTGTAAAAAAATTAGGAATGATAGCCTAGGAGTTTCACAACTATATTGCAAAGCAATAATCATCAAAGCAATTTGGTACTGGTTGTGAAATTGGTGAATCTTTGTAATAGATTAGATAGACAATAAACAGCAATAAATGACCATAGTAATCTTGGTACTTTTCCTTAACTATTCAGTCATGTCTGATTCTTTGCGAAACCACAAATCATACTTTTCACACAATAATTTTTGACAAAGCTATTAGAGTGATTTTTCCATATCCTTTTGGAAACAGTAGATTAAGACAAACAGATTGAGTGTCTTGCCAAAGTCACAAAGCTACTGAGTGACTGAGGGCAGATTTGAATTCTGCCTCCAGAATTTCTGACTCCAGGTCAAATAATCTATCCAAGAGACATCTAGATATTCCAGTAGTAATCTATGGTTTAATAGGATAAAATATCCAAGCTGTTGGGGTAAGAACTCAACATTTGAAAAAATTTCCTTGGAAATCTGTTTGATAGAAACTGGCATCGATCAACATGTCACACTGCAAAGCAAGATATGGTCAACCATGGATAAATGATTTAAACATAAAGGGTGGTTATCATAAGTAAATTAGATCTATGGATTAGGGAAACATTTAAGAACAACAAGAGATATAGAGGATTATGGGAAATAAAAAAATTATGTTAAATTAAAAAGGTTTTCCACAAACAAAGCAAATGAAACCAAAATTAGAAAGAAAAGAGGGAATCTAGAGTGGGGAAACTGTGGATATAGCAAGTTTCTCTGATAAAGCTCTTTTTTCTATAATATATAGGAAACTAGATCAAATTCATAAAAAATAAATGCCAGTTGATAAATGGTTAAAGAATATGAACAGGCAACTTTCAGGAGAAGATAGCAAAACTATCAATATTCATATAAAAAAGGTTCAAATCACTACAATTAGAGAAACAACTCTGAGAGATATTATCTTAAACCTGAAAATTGACATACAAAACTGAAAAAAAAATTACATGTTGGAAAAGATCTTGAAAAAATTGGGATACTAATCCACTATTGGATATGTTATAGTCTAATTAGTCCAAAGAACAATTTGTAATTATGCTCAAAGAACTGTAAAATTGTGCATATCATTTTAGTCTGGCCTATCACTACTATATCTATTCCCCGAAAATAAAAAAAAATAGGGAAAGGGACCTATTTATGTAAATATTTTTAACATCTCTTTTGTGGTTGCAGAAAACTGGAAATGAAGGGGATCCTTTAGTTAAAGAATGGCTGAACAAATTGTAGTGAAATTCTATTGTGCTATAAGAAGTGATGAGTAGGATGATTTCAAGAAAACCTTTGTAAAGAGCCATGGTGAGAATCAGAAGAATGTTGAATATAGTAACAGCAATATTATAAGGATTATCAACTGTGACACTTAGCTACTCTATTCAAAACAATGATCCAAGACAATTCTAAAAGACCTATGATGAACAATGCTATCTACCCCTAGGGAGAAACCTGATGGACTGAATGCAGAGGAAAACATATGTTTATAAACTTTATTCTTATTTTTTAAAATTTTGTTTGTGTTTTCTTTTGTAACATAACTAATATAGAATTGTTTTCCATGACTTCATGTATATAATCAAATTGTTTCACTTATGAAGGAGGATGGGCAGAAAGGAAGAAAAGATTTGGAATTCAACATTTTAAAATTTGCTCAATAAAGTAAATGCAATTTTGAAATATTCAATAAAGCAAAATAATTCTAAAAATGAAATAAAATCATGTCCATATTTAGGGAAGAAGTAAATCCAGGTACTTACATTGCTCTCTCAATTACTATCTAAAAAAGGGGAAAAAGTCATTTCAACCAAACTCTTATATTTCTGAATTACATGAAGTAGTAGGAAGAAAAATATTTGAAGAAAGAAAAAAGTTGTAAGAAAGTTTAAGTTGTAAGAAAGAATGCAAACCAAGAGAAAGGCAGTGTCCCAGAGGTCAATGATAGAAAAAGCTTTCAATACAAAGGGAATGGTCAATTCTTTTCAATAGTAGAGGAAGGTTAAACAGAATGAACAATGAAATAGATATAATTTGATGCCATAATTAAGAAGTCATATGTGACTTTCAGGGACCAGTTTATCTTTATATAATGCAACTTGGAAAGGAAGAGAATTACTTGGCTATTTAAGTAAAATGTTATATAACTGACAATATAAAACACTGATAAAGTATATGTAAATTAATCATAAAATTAGTTACTGAGCCAAAACTTCAATTGAATATCAATAATGTTGATACATGTAAACATGGATGTGATGGAGCCATCTCTTAAGAACTATTAAATATTCAGTGTAAGTATGTTTATCTTAGGAACTGTCAGATGCCACATCAGGCAAATATTCTTTCATTTAATATTTTGTTAATCTCTAGCCTCAAGAAAATTGTAAAGAAAAATGTTTATAATACAGAATAAACAAAGTATATTATGGGTTTGTCCTCTGCATAATGTGCTTGCATGCCTGCATCTGCTAACTACAATATTTAATAAATATTAATTAAGCACCAGTTATGTTCAAAACACTATGCTAAAAGTTGAGGAAATTTTTAAAAATCCTATTTCCTTTTTGATTCTTCCTTCTCCATTCTGGTTCCTTTATAGAAACATAACAAATTTTTCACTCATCTTTTCTATATTATAACACCCAGAGCTAAATACAATATTGTAGATATGATCTGTGCAGAGAAGTAGTCAACAATTTCATATACTCCCTATTATTGGACCTTAAATCTTTCACAGAAGCACATTATTAAATTAGTTTTTTGTTTTCTTTTGGGGCTTTTTTTTTGGCTGCCATATAAGATCATTAACTCATAATAAATTTGCAATCCACCCAAATTCCCATGTACTGTTAGAAATACTTTCCATGGATTTGGACTAGATTTTGTTATTTGCTACAGTTTTGGTACAGATTAGCATGTTAAAATCTAAGAGAACTCACAGAACCTTTTATAATTTCAGAGTTCAATAACTTTCCTGAATCTATTAGCTTTGCACAGGCAAATTAATTTAAAACAGAAATGTTTCTAGTAATGTGTTTTGTCACATTTCCTAGTTATAGGACTAAACTGAATTTACCTAGAAATGCTTTAAAGTATGCCTATGACAAATCTGTTTAATTTAGACTTTCTTTTTCACCTCCTTGTTCGTCTTAGCTAGAATTAATTAAAATATGTACTTTATGTTTGTGAATATGATGTTTGGCATGCTTAGAGATTTAAAAGGTAAAACTCCTATATATTACAAGCTATCGCAAATATGTTATGAACATTCTAGTGTGGATATTATTTTCTTAAGTATCTGCATAGTTACCTGAGAAACAAAACACAAGAATACAGCATACTTAATTCTAAACCAAAAGAATACCAATTATCTTCCTTGTTGATGCTGCATTTAAAGTGTGTGTACAATTACAACCTTGTTATATGACCATATTCAATAATGGAGTATATATTGGATTTCTAAATATGCATCTGGGCATGAAAGCTCAAATGGATAAATAATTTCTATATTCACAATGTTTTGTAGCTCATAGGCACTTAATAAGTGTTGAATGAATGAATGGATGAATAGATGGATATATTTTTCTTCAATCCACTTTTCTTGTAGCCTATCAGTTTCCTGCTTACTTCCCTACCTTCCATTGTAATGCTATATTTAAGAAATCATTGATTCTTAGAAAGAATGGTAAATTTATGGATAGTTATGTGGTGCAGTGGATAGAGGCACCAGGTCTGAAGTAAGAAGGGCCTGAATTCAAATATGACCTGACAAATTTAATACTTTCTTAACTGTGTAACCTCGGCCAAGTCACTTAACCACATTGCCTTGCAAAAAACAATGGAACCAAAAAAAAGATAAATTTCCATTTTCTTTCATGTCCTTGCTATATTTTAAATTTTATAAATTTTACACTTGATTTTACAATATTGTAAAGCTAATATAGAAGAGAGATTCATATGCTTCAGTATGACACATGTATTTAATTGATAAATTAGAGTGGCTATATCCATAGTTTGAGATAGGTGATACATTATAGTGTATTGATTTTTCTATATCAGGATTTATTGCAAGAATTACTAATAAGAATTTTTAATGTAGCGCTAAGTCGAATAAGAAAAAATAGATTTGATATGTAATTAGCTAACTAAAATAATAAAAAATTAGTTTAAGAATAGATTAAAGATATATGTTTATATCTATTCCTCTTATTTTATTCTTTTAAAAAATAAATGAGTTGTCGATCTAAAAAAAGTTTAAAAAATAAGGAGCCTTAGTGTCTGATCCTTGGATTAAGAGCTTGTGCTTGATAAAATTAAGGTAGAGAATTTTTCCAAGATTCATATTCATTTCCAAGATTGATATTTAGGGATAATTTTAAAATATCTTTGCTTTTTTCTAATTTTGTTGACTAACAGTGAACATTTGCCAAATCTGGGAATTTATAGGTTTCGAAATAATGATCACTAATCCCCCACTAGGAAATGCCAATGTATAGATAAATGAATCTCCAAGAAATAGTGTATATGTCTGCATATATGTTTGTATGTCTGTTTGTGTGTGTGTGAGTGTATGTGTGTGTAACAGAGAGAGAAGGAGCATTTGTATTTGTACACCAGACAGCCATAGTCAGCTGGTATTTATTGAGTCTCCTCAGGAACCTGATGTAAGCTGTTTTGGAACACAGAATGAGAGAAAGGGTCAGAAATATCTCTCCTTCATTCCCAAGAAGTTGTTTACCTAGCATGCTTGAGTAAAAATGAGAATTAATTGAGCATCCAGTGTGTATTGTGTTGTACTTGTCGAACCATGATATTTGAAAATTGCCCAAAGAAGTCTGCTGTTATTATTGTGCACACCAGGACGCTGCCTTCTAGAACAAAAGATGACTCACAGCACTTTGCAACCTGTTAAACAAAACTAAGACTAAGAAATGTCTCACCTTTACCTCTAGAGCCCTGGAGATCTTTTGCAATTTTATGGGTAACCTTCAGCACAGAAAAGTTTTATCTAAACAGAGAAGAAGGTGAACTAATGTTATATTGAAGATCTTCTTGAGTCCTGAAAATTAAAGGTTTCCTAAAGAGGATGGAGAATAGGAAGCAATATGTTTGAGCAAAACTGATTAGAGGGCAGCTAGGTGGTGCAGTGGATAAAACACCAACCCTGGAGTCAGGAGTACCTGGGTTCAAATCCGATCTCAGACACTTAATAATTACCTAGCCGTGTGGCCTTGGGCAAGCTACTTAACCCCATTGCCTTGCAAAAACCTAAAAAAACCCCCAAAAAACTGATTAGAAATCTCTCTCTCTCTCTCCCCACCCCCCCATGCATATGAGGAAATGGATGGATGGATAGAGCTGATAGCTACAAAGCAATACACATATTTATTTATATATACCTATAATAAAACAGAAACACATACCCATCTAACTCATTTATATGCATATGTTTATGCAGATTAAAAACATTTGGAATTATAATTATATACATATGTTCCTATTAAAATTATTAGAATATTTTATCTATATATATTTAAGCATTATATAGACCTGTAATAAGTTAGTATTCATATAATTTGATATAAATGATATAGCATTTATTTGATTCATAATCCTTCATTAGAATATTATGTTCTGTCATTTTTCAGACATGTTCTACTCTTCATGATTCCAATTCATCAGAATTAGTAGCCTTTAAGACCAGTCTATGAGATTTTATTTGGTTATCCAGTTGACTCTAGTATTTTCCTTCCTTAACTTCGCAGAATTTATATTATGTTCTTTATGATAATTACAGCCTCTTCTCTTTTATTAGTCTTATGCCAGTCAATGTAGCCAGTGTAGCATATCAGATAATTGACCATTGTATAAACTATTAGGCATTTACAGAAGTCGTTTAACCACAAAAGTGTGTATACTCTCATACCTGCAAATGCATGTGCCATATGTGTCTCTCTATCATACATGTATCTATATAGAGAGACGAACATACTTATGAATAAATGTGTACAATACACATCTGTATTGCATAAATGAACAAGTAATATACAAATGTGCACTTGCTTGTATGCATATTATGTACCTGAATGTGTCTGTATCCTTGTTTTTCTCCCTGTTAAATTATGAGTTACTTGAGACATAGGACTGTCTTTAATATTTTTTGATATCTCCATTGGATAGTACAACCTCTGGCAAATAGGTAGGTAATTAATAAAAGCTTGTCGATTCAAGTAAGGTAAAAGAGATTTAATGAAGCAGCTAAATAAGGTCAAAAAATGCAAGCTGTGTTTAAGAATAATGAGAACACATCTGACATTTGGAATTCAAAGGACCTGTATAAGGGTGAGGGGATCCTTGGTTTGGGCACTTGCTCACCTATTAATACTATCTTTAAGATGAATTAGAGAGTCATAATATTGAAGGATGACTTAATTGGTTTTTGATGAATTTGAAGCTTATCTTAATTTTCAGGTCAACAGAAGGAAGCCAACAGATGAGCAAAAGATGTTGAGAGCCCTGAGCAAAGACAGAGAACAAAAATCAGAGAGGTAACTTAAGTGGAAATAGGGAGGGAGTGTGCTTAGCCATGAACCCCTCCCCAGAGAACCAATTGGGTTGAGGGAGTTCATATGTAGGCAAAAAATGATGGAATCTTTATATTGCAGAGATATCAGCCCCAGTAAAGAGAATATTTATTGCCTCAAGAGGGACAAAAACCATATGGCATGAGACAAAATTTGCCAAATGGAGAAGTAGACAAATAAGAAGAGCTCAAGACAGTCTTGCAGGGAACTCTGAAGGTTCTGTTTCATAAAAGATAGAATTTTTACATAAAATTGCAAGGTGTCACAGTCAACAGTGTTGGATTTTGAGTCTAGAAGAACTGGAAGATATGTTTTATCTTAAATACTAACTTTTAAACATATATATAAGTCAATCAAATTTGGTTTTCTGATGTCCTAAGAAGAAATTCTATTATCTGCCTCACAGGAGACAATATTTGCAGACTTTTTTTGAAACCTTTTAAGTGCTAAATAAATGTTGGCTATCATCATCGACAACAACAATGCTATTTATATAATACAACAAGATCAATACGAATATGTAAAAATCTTTCCATATTCCTAACTTTAAATCTAAAGATTTTGCTAAAGAAGATGTCCAGATTACTCTCAAAAGAGCATAAACTGCATTAATTGGAAAGATGATCAAAGTTCTTGACATGTCAAAAGAAATGTCTCTTAAAGTATAGAGAATGCGAAAATTAGCTGTACAGCATTAGATATGACAAAAACGAAATAAAACCAGACTCAAATCCTCAATGGGCTTTGAAGAAAATGAGGAAAATTAAAAGAATGACATTTTAAATGACATTTTTAAAAGGTCAGTAGAATCAAGTAAAATTTTTGAGATCAGGAAAAAAGCTAGAGTAACTTTTATTTTAGCCTTAAGAGATTGACTAGGAAAATGTAGATAATTTCTAAAAATTCATAAAAAGATTTGATATATCAAATTTATAGTAAGAAAGTAAGTAGAAAGTTATATTAAAGGAAGATTGGGAGTAGAGTCAACATGGCTGAGTAAAAATGGGTATTCAACTGAGCCCTAACTATTTCTAAATGCTTTTAAATAATGACTCTAAACAAATTTTGGAGCTTCAAAATACGGAGTGAAAAATTTTCCAGTCCAAGACAGTTTAGAAGAACGTTGGGAAGGAATGGGTTCTTGTACATGGGTAAAAGGGAAGTGAAGTCCTCCTCCTAACTACTCTAATAATAAGAAGGTTCTTACGTGTGACTAGTATTATCTTCCCATATGGGGAATGTAAACAGTTTAACCTTATTAAGTCACCTATGATTTCCCTTTCATATTAAACTTTTTATGTTTACTGCTCTCCTGGTACTCAGGTCTGTGAGTGATCACAAGCACTCTTTTCTACCTTGGAACTGTGAGGAGGGTTCCTGCTCCTCTGGGGCAGTAAAATCTGGTGTCTTAGTGCTAATCCTTGCTTTGGTACTGCCATCTAGGATGCAACCTGAATCCAAGTATGGAGAAAGCAACAGAGTTATAGCTCAGTGCTAGCAAAGAAATATCTCTAATCCACTTCTCACCAATTCTTCAACAACCCTATTGGCCTGAGAGGTCTGGAAGCAGCTACAGATTAAGTAATTCCCAAAGTGTGTTCCAGTTTTGCTGGGGCTGGGGTTGCACTGGACTTCAGTTGGGCAAAGAAATCATTTTTTTTTCTACAGAAAAGTAGGAAATAGGAGAAGGGAGGAAATATTTAAGGAGGGTTTAGTAAGAAGCAAAAAAAATTTCAGGAGGGACAGGGTAGAAAAAAAAAGAAGAGAGACTAGAATAAACAAGACAAGAAATAGTAAGAAGGAAAATAGTTACTGTGGGAAAAAATGAAGCAAATTTCTATTATAAAGAACTCAGTTCTCAAACACATAGAGAACTGAGATAAAATAAAAAGTTAGTTCCCAATTGATAAATGATCAAAAGATAAACTAATCAAATCTATCTAATGTTATAGGGGGGAAAAGTTCTAACATATTGTTAGCTCTTTAAGATAGGAAAAGGAAAATAAAAGATGTTGGAGGGATTAGGAAAAATTAAATATTGCTCTGTTGACGGAGTTGTGAAGTGCTTCAACCATTCTGTGGAGCAATTTGGAATTATGTCCAAATACTATTAAAAACTATTAAAACTATTAAATAGTAATACTATTAAAACTATTAAAAAATTTTGCCTTCTCTTAGGTCTATTCCTTGAAAAAAAATATTTTTTTTAAAAGATCAAAATTTACAAAAATAATTATGCCAGCTCTTTTCTGTATGAAAAGAATTAAAAGTTGAAGGGATGCCCATTGGTTGGGGAAGGACTCAACAAAATGTGGTGTGTGATTATGATGAAATGCTATTCTGCTATAAGAAACAATAGGATGCTCTCAGGAAAAAAACTTAGAATTATATGGGCTAATGCAAGGTGAAATAATTTAAGATAATCAGCTGTGAATGTTAGCTACTCTCAGCAATACATTGATCTGAGACGACTTTGAAGAATTTATGATGAAAAATACTTTCCATCTTCAGATAAATAACTGATAGTTCTGAAATTGAAGTAGATCTTTTTAAAATATTTTAAATTTTCTTGACAATTTTTTTGGTCTATATTTTCTTTCACAACATGACTATTATGGAAATGTTTTGCATAACTACACATGTATAAACTTTATTGAATTGCTTGCCTTCTTGATGAGGAGTTGTGGGGAGGGGAAAAATTTAGTGATAAAATTATTTTTAGCATGTAATTTGGAAAAACAAAATACTCTAAAAAAATTAAGGAATGAATAAGTAAATCATATTTTAATTTGTTTTTTTACTCTCATGGTCCAAATATTAATATATCTACATATTACAAGTATATTTATTTTAATGAATAACTCCCAAGAGATGGATTGCATCTGAAAATAGTTTAGAATACATCATAAAATAAGATCATGCTTCATTTATAAATATATTAAATAATAGTAAGAGACCATTTCTATATTTCCAAATAAAAATCCAGTATTATTCTGTAGTTATCTCACTTGAAATTCAAACATTTTAAGAAAATGTTATTCTGGTTTCCAACTAATAATATTAATTATTTTGTTAGTAGATATTGAATTTTAACAGAATTCACAAATAAGAAATAGTTTCAATTTCAGTTTCTAACAGGTAGAAGTTTCAAAAAGGCAAACATAACTTTTAAAAGGAATCACTTTGAAACAATTTGAGATATTTCTTTGAATCATCTTCTTCCCTTTCATTGAGCATCCTGAAATAAAGACTGATTGACTAACTGCTAAACAATTTTGGTAGCATTAAACCTTGTTCAGTAGAAATTGGATTATTTGACAGCTAATATCCCTTTCATTTCTATGACTATTTGAAATATGTTACATGAGAATCTTCTGATGAACCTTCATTAAGGAAATACATGCAATGTAATAAAATACTAAAATTAATCTAAATTTGAATTATTCCTGAGATGTTTGCTAATTGTGAGATCCTTGGGCAAATCACAACTTTTCCCACTATTAGTTTATTCCCCTATTAAATTCAGCTAAATATTTGGATTTGTGTGTGTGTGTGTGTGTATATATATATATATATATATATATATACACACATATATATATGCATACATGGATGTATATTTTGATATGTAAAGTGTTTCACAAAACTTTAGTTTCTATACTAGCTATTATAATTTATTGATTTTACTTTTAGTCCTTCTACTCTTACAATTGCTCTTACTGTAAATAATAATAAAAGAAAAATAGCCAATTTGAACAAAATTATAGAAAAAATAACATAAACTATCTAGAGGAAAAGCTAACTGGTCTTTAATATTAATCCATATAGGTTTGAGCAGATTAAAAGCCTACTTTTTTATGCTTTCCTTTAAGTTTGATCTAAATTCTCATTTTCAACCAAAAAACCTTTCTTAGTCTTTCTTAAACTCAGTGCCTTTCCTATGAGATTGTCTAAAATTTATCATATACACACACACACACACACACACACCCCATATATAAATATATACATACATTACAAACAAGTTTGGTAAACACATGGATGTATATCTATTCATAAAATATACATACATACATACCATTTTTCTTTTTCTTTCATTTTAGTTTTGATTATGGGGGGGTTGGCTTTGGTGCATCCTCACTTATTAGTATGGTAACTGAAATATAATTGGCTCCTTTAAGTCTTCTCCAAATTCTATTTTTTTTTTGCTTCTTTCCTTATCCCTTTGATGAGATTGATTTTTACATTGACTTTGTCTGAGATTAAGATTCCTACCCCAGATTTTTTTTTTACTTCCACTGAGGCATAATATGTTTTTCTCCAACCTTTTTTTACCTTTAACCTGTGTGTATCTCTGCTTCAAATGTGTTTCTTCTAAACAACACAATGTAGGATTGTGGTTTTTAATCCATTCTGCTACCCTTTTCCATTTTATGGGACAGTTCATCCCATCCACATTTACTGTTATGCTTACAATTTCTGTATTTCCCTCCATCCTATCTTTCTCCATTTATATTTATCTCTTTTCTTTTTTCTTATTCCTCCTCACTTGACTTTTCTTTTAGAAATTTAACCTTTCAGTTTATTTATACTCATACTTTCCCTTCCCTTTTATCAGTCCCTTCTTCCCTTATCTTTCCCATTCCTTGTCCCCCCCTTCCCTGTAGATTGTTAGATTTTTTTAAAACCTAAGTAGGAATGTATCTTATTCTCTCACTGGGCTAAATCGATTGAAAAGAATTTACTCAGCATTCACATTCTCCCTTCTTTCCCTCTAAAATTATAAATCTTTATGCCTCTTCCCTTGGTGCTCTGATATCTAACACAGTTGATTATTTGATTGCTTGATAATCTATCATTATCAAGATACCATCACAGATTGTTTACTCCATTGCTTGATTTAGTAGCTTTGCCTCAAATTGCATCAAATTGCAATTATAATCATTTTTTAACTTTCCCTCTTTTCAAGTATCTTTCAAGTACACACAATCTTCTTCATGAGCTAAATATCATCCACAGCCACATCATTTCTTGAACTATTTGTGCCCCTCACCCCAGGCCGATTTTCTTTCACACTTTACTACTCCCTCCCCACCCAGGGTTACTTAACACCTTGTTAAGTGAAGCACCTGCTGCTGAGCTAATTAACTGTAAGAATCTTGAAGAACTCTGAGTATTGGGAGGCTCTGGAGAACTTAGTAACAGAGACAAAGTTGCTTAGCACCTTGTGATTAAAGTGAGTCAAAGTTTAATGAGACACTTAAATTGAAGTTCAACACTCTTGCCTTTTTTTCAGGGCTTTTCTTCTCAAACAAAGTGATGTGAACTTGGACTTCTTCAACTGAGAGACAAGCCCCTGTCCTTTAGTTCATTATCTTCAATTATATTCTACCCTCTAATTTTCCTTAGAGAAGTAAAGATCAAAAGAATTAGAATTGTTATATCTTTCCTTTTAAGGTATAACATTTATCTAAAGCAATTTTATTTTTTTAGTCACCTTTTTTCATTTACCTTTTTTTTATGTAACTCTTCAGTCATGTATTTGGTGATTGAATTCTCTCTTCAATCTTTGTGTCAGGAAGTTCTGGAAGTCCTGTATTTCATTGAAAATTAATTTATTCCCCTTACAGTATATGAGGGAATTTTGCAGGGTAGTACATTCTGGCTTGTAATCCCAGGTCCTTAACTCTCTGAAATAATATTATTCCAATTCTTTCGATATTAAGTGTTGCGGCTGATAGGTCCTGTGTTAGTCTATGTTTCCTTTATATTTCAATTTTTTGCTGTTTGCCATATTCTCTCTTTTATTTGAGGGTTCTGGAATTTGGTTATTACAGCCCTTGGTGTTTTTATCCTGGGATCTCTTTCTGGAGGGGTCTGTGGATTCTTTCAATTGTTATATTGTTATCTTGTTCTATTAGATTGGGGCAGTTTTCTCTTATAATTTCCTGCATGATCTTTTCCAGGTTTGTCGGTTGGCCCAGGCTTTCTAGTAGTCCAATCATTCATAAATTTTCTATCCTGGATCTGTTTGCAGTTCATTCATTTTCCCTAGAAGGTACTTTAAATTTTCTTCATTTTTTCAACTTTTTATTCTGTTTGATGGAATCTTGTAGTCTTGTAGCTTCGTTAGCTTCTAACTTTTGAATTCAAATTTTTAGGATTTTATTTTCTTCAGTTATCATCTGTGTTTCCTTTTCTAGTACATTATTTTTACTTCTAATGGAATTGATTTCTTTGGTCAATATGTCACAATTTTCCTGCATGACTTTCATTTCCTTTCTCCATTTTTCTTCTTCCTCTCATCTTTCTTTTAAATTCTTCAATGAATTTTTGTATTTGAGTCCAATTTATACACTGTTTTGATACTACTTTGAGTAATTTTTAGCTGTTTTCTTCTTCAGACATGTGATTCTTCACATTCTACCTTCATTTTACTATAAAACTCTAACATGACACACTGTCATCTTTAACTGTGAAGTATTTTTCCATAGTGAGTGCTCTTTTACATTTTTTATTCATTTTTGTTGTAGCTAGGCTCCTGGGGCTTATGGAATATAAATGTAAGCTTTTATTTTGTTGGGGCTGGGGTCTAATCCCTGGCTTGTTGTTAGCCAAGATGATCCTATGCAGCCCAGGGCTTGCCTTTGCAGAGGTTTGTTTCCTCCTTTATGTCCAGGTTCTGACTTAACAGGGGATTGTTACCAACCCAGTCCATTTTTTTACCCCCAGTACTCTCAGGGTTCGGACTTTATTTGGGGTTGGGATCCTCCCTGCTGGCTTGCTATCAAGCTGTCAGGATATCTGTCATTATTATGCTGTCAGGACCTGGATTGCACTATGGCTAAAAGTTTCCTGCTGGCTTTCCCCATTCTCCCACCTCATGTACTATACTTCTCCTTTTCCCCCAAAGAGACAGACCTTCACAGAAGGTCCTCCACAATGTTTGCAATTGAAAACTTATTTGAATCTTCCTTTTTCTTGATGGGATCTGTTGCCTTTTTTGGGGGGTGGGATCTGTAGTCTCTAAATTCTTGATATTCTATAAAACTTAACTTTTCATGCAACAAAATCTATATTCTGAATTTGCCATTTAAGTTTATAAATATATTTATTATGATGTTTGAAAATACTTTCATATTTTTGTCATGTCTTTCATATAAATTCTGTTGATGGTGAAGATTGGGTTGATGGTGAACATTGGGTTCAACCCAACTATGCTATATAGATAATAGGCATTCAAGAACTATGCTATATAGATAGTAGGCATTCAAGAAATCCCTGTACAGTCACTATTTATGAAAGAGAAAAGATCAGCTTTGCTGTCTTTACAATTTTCCCCTCCGAGTTCATCTCTAGTAAAGCCATAGACATGGGAAGATAAGGATTATTAGACTGGGGGCATTTAATGGGGAACAGAGAATACATGAATTTCAATGGATATAATACTCTCATTTACACCTATTCCACTTAAAATTCTTCCTTGCAACCCTTTAAAACTCTAACTACAGTCTCTTGCAAATACAAACCAAGACATTACACTTTTATATGATTTATGTTAAAGATTAGTGATATCTTAGTCTAAAAGGTTTTCTGTTTTGTTTAGACATAAATGACAGGATGCTTTGTTTTTTTATCTAAACTTTGATAAATGAACAACTAACTTTGCTTAGAAAGAGTGATATTTAATTTGGGATATGTAATACATAAAGTTTCAGAAAACATTTTAATGCAAAAATAAGTAATCCATCCAAAAAGAATGATTTGTAGAAACTGAAATCATGTTGTAACAAGATACCAAGACACACAAGCATTCCTGAAAAAAGAAGATGTAAATGGATAATCAATCCCTTGGCTCTGAGCCCAGAAGAACCTCCTACATAGAAAATGAACAAAACATAAGATAGCATTTATGATATCCATATGGAAAGACTATTATCAAGGGATTGTAAATATATTTATATAATACTTATCTGTGGGTATGCATACACATATATGTTAATTATATATTTATATTTGTGTGTATGTTTATACTTATAAACATGTATATCACATGAAAAACATGCATGTTCTCATAGACTATCTCATATACTGGGTCAATGGATATCAGGAGTTAAAATTTCCTGTTTTACTCCTGTCCAAAAGAGACTGACTCTTGCTTGAAGGCACATGAAAAAGCACCATAGGTATGATTTTTCTGTTCTAAGAAGGAGGTGGCATATTGGTCTGAAATTATATTTAACTTTTTTTAACTTTCAAAATCAGAAAGCAGTTAATTTCTCTATTTCCCTTTAAGGGCGGAGGAAATTCTAGCTATTACTAGTAGTTTTGACTACATTCCACCATATAGTGGTTAGTTTGGTAAAACTATATACCAAAAAAACAAACAGAAAACAGAAAATTCATAGTGATTAGAATGGACCAGAAAATGAAGGAGAAAAAAATGAGGATTTTAAATAAATTACATTAATAAATAGAAAATAAAGGCTCACTTTAAATAAAGTGAACTATGACCTTATTTAACCATGAAAGCAGTTCTGATTTCATATATTTCTAGTCCCTATAAGTTTCTAGTCCCTATAAGTGAAACAAAAAATCAAGGATATGTCTAGAAGCTAATTTCCCTTAAATATCTTCAGAATCTTACTCCACCCCAACCCATCTTTTCTATAGTCAGTTCCAGAACTGACTACAGAACTAGAGCGTTTCTTTCCTTCAAAGTAAGAATAAAGAATGACTTTCCTCTTCTAAACTCTTATTTGGGTAGGAAAATAAGTCATTTAAAGTTTCATGAAGTAGATAAAGAAAAGAGAAAACCAAAGAAAATAAATTTAGTACAAGTTTAAAAATCTATAACAAAATTCCTAACTACATCTACAATTTCATTAATGAAGCTTTTCTGTTCAGTTACACAGAATACAAACTATTTATGTCTTTTGGTGTATGTGATTCTTCATGTACTACCTTCATTTTACTATAAACCTCTAACAGTGGGTACTGGACTACTCTTTGAGGAATATTGATATCTTAAAAATACCAATGAATCACATGAGTTATCCATCAGTTATTGCTCAAGTTTTCCATTGTACCATTCTAATTTTCAAATGAAGATTTCTTTGATGACATCTTTTATAACAATTTACCAATATAATTCTTGTTTGTAATGAGTTGTATTCTATTGACACCCACCATGAATTTTTCCATCACCCTGTAGATCATCTTCAAAATAATTTCTTCAGATATTGAAGTGTCCATAATACATACATACATACATGAATACATACACACATATATACAAACACATATAATCTAAGGAACAAAAATGTTATTTAAAACATAGCTGAACAATTTCATAATTTTCTCAAGGAAAACCAGTTCAATCTCCTTCTCTAGTCTTCTGTAATGTTACTTAAAATGCAAGACAACATAGTAAATTTCTTCATAAGGCTTACTTAAGAAAAACCTGAGAATATAAAATAAGTCAGATGTAAGAGCTTTCCTTTCCTACATCTTTTCTCATAAAACTTTCTGATTAAACACCTTAACCAAAAACACAGAAGAAATAGATGTGAATTCTTAGAGAAAATTATCATTATTTTCTGAAAGAAAAAGAATGGAAGAGATATCTTCATGAATATTAATTTAATTGCACACCTTATCATTGAAAACCATAAGCGATAATTCAATTCTGTGAAACATTATTTCTTTACATGAATTTACAAATGATCAGTTCACATACACACACATAGCATGCACACATTTATGTGACAATATAGAAGTAACAAAAAACTTGAGAGAATTTCAAATTATGAAAAATAAAAGAACTAATTTTCATTATTAATTATATTTAGCGACACAAAATTAGCTATAGTATGTCACTGTGTGAACTAGTTCATAGTATTAAAAATTGTTCTTCATATCAATTATATATGTGCATAAATGACTTTTATAATCATATTTTACCACTATGCATTCATAAACCTTTTCAAAGTACAATTTATGTATATATTTCATTTCTATATCATCTATATTCCCTTGTTCCCTTCCTCGATGCCTTCATAGCTATCCATTAGTATATAAAAAAGAAAACAATGATTCCAGTAAAAATAACCAAGCCATCAAAAAGTCTTATATGCAATGGTCTAAGTATAGTTCTTCAACTTTGCAGAGAACCTAATATGTCCTCTTATATCTCTTCTTGCATCTATTTTAACCAGTTTTTAACCTTATCTTGTGCGATGTAAGTCACCTTAGCATTTTTCTCAGAATAAGCAGCTGTGAACATCCATCTCCTCCAGTCTTTCCAGTTCACCATTGTGAACAATCTTCACCAACAATATGTAAAATCTTTAAAAGCAGTGGCTAGCTTGTTTGTTTTCTTGTATTTGAATCTTCAATCATAGCACAGAGTAAATGCCTAATAAATGATTCATTTATTTATCTAGGTTTTATTTTTCTTATGTTTCTCTCTTTTTTTTTTTTAGTTTTTGTATATCTTATATACCCCAATTGTGTTTCCTATGCATTGTATGAATCAGTAAAATTATTGTTTTCTTTCTCTTATGAGATTAAGAAGGTTCAGGTCCAATCAATCCATAAGGAAAGTAGACACAGTCATTTCCTGAAACCAGGTAGCTTGGTTTAGATAGTAAGATAGGCTGAGGTATAGGATGGAACAAAGACATTTTAAATATATTTCTGTTCTTTAATATGCAAAAAACATCCATTCTTAGTTTCATTATATGTTCAACAAAGAAAGTATATATATTTATATTTGGAAATAGCATACAGTCTCCAGATATTTTATGCAAATGCATTCTTTAACTGACTTTCAAAATATTTAAAGCTTTGAAATGAAAGCCAGAAGTTTCACAGTATACATGCATGCTTCCTAAATATTACTTATTTAATGATTATCTTAAATAATCAGTAATTTGAGGAAAATGTACATATTGCATAAAGTATTTTCCCCTACACATAGGCTTATAACTCTTAAAATGCAGAATTTGAAGAGAAATTAGAGATTAATTTGTAGAATATATATGCAGAAACTAGTTTAATGATTAACCCAAGCTCACACAGGAATTAGAATTTAATTATTAAAACCTAGACTCTGGCTGCTCTTCTCTTATACAGTTTATATGTGTACATTTTATATTCATAGGCATGCACAGTTCTCACCTACATTTACTTTATTTGTAATAAATAAAGTAGAATTTTTAAATACAAATAATACAGTGTGGCACGATGGGGAAATGAATTAGGTATAAAATCAAAGGCAACATGGCAAATCTTAGTTCTGGCATTGACTTAAATTACATAAATTGACATAAATTACATAATCTCTATGGCTCTTGTTTCCCAATGTATAAAATAAAGATGGCTAGTCTAGACTTGAGTAAATGCTTAAAGGTCTAATCCGAAGATCCTATGAACTATCATACTTAGATGATAAGAAAAATCCTAGAGAAATTAACTAATGTTCTTGGTGGTTGTTATGTACTGGGTCCAAGGTAATTCTCCACTTTTATTAAGTTTAGAATCTGCTTCACTGTCTTCTTTTAAATGGTTTCCATATTAACTGTGAGGTTCCTTCAAACTTCCTAAAAAAATTGAGTAACTATGCTTATTTTTCTTAAAGTTATTATTTCTTTGATGAAATATCACTTTTCATTTTCCTCATTTTTGTTACTTCTGTAAACAAACTTATAATTTAAAGAGGAAAAGTGTCAAGCAACCAGGAGTTGACAAATTACCATTTGTTTCCACTTTTTGGACCTAAAATTCCTCCCAGATATTGAGTGAGCTGGTTATTTCTGAATGGTGAAACCAATAAGAAACTGGGACACAGTGAACCAATAGAAATATAGTTTTCAAGGGTTATCTTATCACCTATTTCAGAATCCATGGAGAAAGAAGGAAAAAAGAGTAAACTAGATAGAATGAGTTTTGTTTCTGTATATGTTCCAACTTTGGCTGCTGTGCTCACATGCGGCTTTCATTCCATAAAGATCCATTCGCCTACTCTGAGTAATATAACAGAATCTAGTTTTATGTATTTATTTTATTGTTCTTATTTGAATACTAAATGCATTAAATATTAAGCTACCTTTTGATATATCTTTTTGTATACTTAAAATGGTCATTAGGGCAGTGAACCAGATGTTTTATTTATTTGAATCCCACCACTGCTTAGGTAGTAAGTAATTTGAGATCTGATTTGAATTCAATTATTTCTGACTATAGGTCTGGACTACCCACTGTACTGCCTAGTTGCCCCAATTATCAACATCCATATCCATATCTATATGTGTATATATTTTGAATAATTATAAATGTCAATCCTTTCATCAAAGAAAAAGGATATGCAGAATTGTTTTCAGAATCTAATAACTCAATATGTAAACAAAAATATTAATAGTACTAAACTTACTTTTCCCTACTAGCTTCAAACAATAATCTTTAATTTAATTTATTAATTTAACAGTTTATTAATATATTGCCATACTGTATATAAAGTAACACATGGAAAATAAAAAGGTGAAGAGTTTGTACCTGAAAATATCTCTCATTATGCATCCCAAATTAAAACTGTACTTCCTTTCCCTGATTTAAAAAAAATCATTCTGATAGCTTTCCTAATTGTATAAAAATCACTAACACACTTCTGGGTGACTTCCATAAATAATAATTTAATAGATCACATATGAATCATTTCCATCTATCTGTTATGTTGAAAACATTAACTATACCACATTATATCAAAAGAAATGAATTATTGCGAAAGCTAATTTTTCCCTGCCACATTGTTTCTCATAATTATTAAGTTCCAGGTCCATTTATAACATTAACTTATTTTTCTAAATTACTAAATCAAATATTAGTAGTGAATTGTTTTTTAAAAGCATGTGTATAGGTAAAGTGGAATTGGAAAGCTATTAAAGATGTGATTTTCCTGGACCAGGTTGTTGAGTTCAAAACATTAATTAACACCTTAACATGCTTACATTTTACCCACGATATTTATCAAGGGGCAAAAGAACATTTTGGGGAATATCTTTTTACATAACAAAAAAAATGTTTCACTGGTCCAGTTTCTTTGAATTTATCTAGAAACTATAGGAAATTAGCCTAGTGTGAGGTAAACTTGGACACCTAGGAAAAGTATAATCATTCTTATCTACCCAATTAATAAATTTATAACCAGGTCTTTGAATAAAATGTATTTGTCATTCTTTATTGCATTAGCCATGTTTATTAAATGAAAGAAGTCTTAATTGCTATCTGTCTATCCATCTATCTATCTATCATCTAATTATATTTGACTTTATTGAGAAAAAATTTTTAGTTATTTTCATGAAAGATAAACATGATCACCCTATTTTGGTAGTTCAATAGTTTTATTATCTAATTTATATGCCAGCTATGCAGATTCCACCCTATTTATTCCTCCCAATTCTATATAGGTCTTGACTATGTTCTCTGGTATATATTCCTGAGAGAGTCCACACAAAGTGATCAGTTTTCTTCTAGCTATTCTAACATTGCCTGGTTACCAGTATATCATGAGAATAATCCATCATTAACATTCATTCCACATTTGACAAACAAAACATGGTTTTGTCTGTTTTTACTGAACAAGCTCCTATTATACACAAATCATTGGGTCAGGTGTTGGTGACAGAAGAATATAAGGCTATTCTCTCCATGATCTAACAGAGGTTATAAGCCCTTAAAGAAAATGAATTGTATGTGGGGGATAAAAGGTAATTAACATTAATGATGAAGGGTATTAGAGGGAGAAAGGAATATGGTGCATATTCTATACCAAGCACCATGCTTCTATCAGTGTTTTACTAATAAAATCTCATTTGGAGAAACGTAAAAAAATGCTATCAGGATCATATATATATATATATATATATTATTAAAAAAAAATATATATATATATATGTATATTATATATATATATATGGCAACACCACATTTGTCATTGGAGTGACTTTGTGTGTCTCCAATGAAAGCAGTATAGATATAGAGGGAGAAAAGGCTAGTAGATATCCCTCCCTTCAGAGCAAAGAGGAGTGGCAGCCTCTGACCTCTGCTCTCCTGCTTTCCTTCCAAGGGGAATAATGAATTAGAATTATATTTATCTGTTTCCTTAAATATTATTAATCTAAGTATTGTTATTAAGGTCAAACTAACTTTCTATATCCCTGTTCATTATTAAAAGGAAGTAGGAATCCAGGTTTTATATTTATGGCTTGATGCTTCTCCAATCCAATATCAATTTCACAAGGAACACATATAGCGCTTAGTCAAGCAAAGTCATTTGTCAAAGTCACTGTAAAATAAAGACAAGGAGATGGCACACATAGGAGAATATGTGTGTGTGTATTTATATGTATAAGATGTATGTGTCTATGTCTATGTCTATGTCTATGTCTATGTCTATGTCTATGTCTATGTACATGTCCATGTCCATGTCCATGTCTATGTCTATGTCTATGTCTATGTCTATGTCTATGTCTATGTCTATGTCTATGTCTATGTCTATGACAATACGGAGAAGAGCTCTTCAACTGGGAATCAGGTAACTCAGTTCAACCAAGAAAGAAAACATGGAAACTCTCCAAAGTAGCAAATTAATGGTAGGACCATGATGGAGACTTCTAGATCTTGCCATAATCTTTTTTTTTTTTCCAGCAACCTGAAGCAGGATTGACCTCATTCATCTTCTCAAACCTTGAAGCTTGAGGTACTCAGCTTAATGAAGGTTGAAGAAAACTAATGTCTCCTTTCTCACATTCTTTCCAACTTTGCCCCTGCTTCTAATGAAGGTGTGTCATTGATCTCCCTCATAAAGGAGAGGGTGCCATAACAATAAGCTTTGGGATTGGAGATAAAAAAAAATGACTGAGAAAATCAATTAGGAATCACTTCTTGAAAAATGAATTAAGGAAAGTCTCATAACAGGATGGAATTAGTATTTTTTTGCACTATTTAGAACATTTAAAGGTACAACATAGGTGGCAGCAATTGTGATTTCATGACTAATATTTAAGGAGATAATTTAAGAATTAAATTGATGAACCTAAAAGCAAAGAACATGACAAAAACATTTTACATCTATCTAGACAAAGGACACACTTGTCTCATTAGACACAGAGTATGTAGCAACATATTCATAGCCATCAAAATGCTTAATGCAGTCAAAAATATTTGTTTTCAAAATAATGAGGTATTTGACCAATATTTTATTTTGTTAATGTTGTGTACTTGTTCATTTAAGGGTCTGGTTAGTGAAGGAGTTAAAGAAAAAACTGATGAACTAGATAATGTCCAGAAGAGAAAAATCAAAATAATAGCCTTGAGCTTAAGTTACATGAATGTCAATGGAAATAATAACTGTGAAAAGTTATTGTCTTTAAGTATTTTAATTGCTGTCACATGGATCAGATTCATTTTGGTTGGTTCCAAAGGGAATAATTAGGAACCTTGGAAGAACCTTGAAAAAAAAGAAATTTATATATGATTAAGAGATAACATTTCTAATTTTAGAATTATCCCAAAGTGGAATAATCTACTTGAGGAAATAGTGGAGTCTTTCTCATTGGAGGTCTGCAAACAGTTAAAAATATCATTTGTCAGGGATTTTATGGGCAGGATTCTCTATTATATGACCTCTGAGAGCTCTTCAAACTCCAATTCCTAGCATCAATGGTCTGTAAATGTCATCAGCGCATTCAGGCATTTTGATTTCATTGACTCAAACAACTGATTACTTTAGTGAAACCATTAATCAGAGAGTTTACATTGCATCATGTAGGCAAAATAATGATAATTTGAATAGGTGCATTATGAAATTTTTCACCTTTTGACTTATTATATTGACAGATATCAGCAACTTGACATCAGAACATCTTAAAAGTTTGAAATTAAATAAACATAGTTAATGGGAACTGGAACTCAGACTACACAATTTAATTAACTATTTACTAAGATTTACATATTGCCAAAAGAGTATCATTTCATCTAGATATTTATGACGTAGCTCCACCATTGTTATAATAGAACTTTATGTGACTAGATATATTTTAATCTTGATTAAATGATCATATACCTTTATTTATAGAAATGTCATCTTTATTTTCCTTCATTGAGATATGCATATTCAAAAAAAAGGATGTAAGTGAAAGATTCTTTTTCTAGACTTTTTAATTTCATATCTTTGATCTAGGCATTGTAAAATTAGAAGATTTTTAAATTTTAAAATGAAAATTGCTTTAGAAGAAGAGGAATACCAGATAGGGAAACAAAGGTCCAAGGAGGCTAAGGAACTTGCACATAGACACATATGTAGTCAGGCTCAGACCTTCCAAAGGAAATTAAAATTTTCAAGAAATGTTTGGTTTTTTAGGGGTTATTTTACAAGGCAAATGGGATTAAGTGGCTTGCCCAAGGCCACACAGCTAGGTTATTATTAAGTGTCTGAGGCCGGATTTGAACTCAGGTTCTCCTGACTCCAGGGCTGGTGCTCTATCCACTGCACCACCTAGCCCCCCCCAAGAAATTTTTAGTTTTCATTGTTTTCCCTTTTGCCAAGTATGAAGAAAAAAATTAAATGTTTTAGCATTTTTGCACCTCCTCAATTTCAATATTAGTGAATTTATAATACTGTACATCAATTAAACAAATCTGGAAATTATCTCCTCTGTTAATTGGGAAAAATGGTGGGTTTTTGTTTGATGTGCTTCCCCCAACAGAAACCTCTAATTCATTATATAGTCTCCTGAAATAATGAATAGCAGATGGAAAGAAAATCTGAGTAAAAGAATTCTGAGTAAATTGAGTAAACTGAGTAAATTATGAGTAAAAGAAAGGGAAAAGAGAACACAAAATATGGAAAATAATGATGCAATAACAAAAGACCACTCAATCTATTAAGCTTATTCTTTTTATAAAATCTTATTTGTACCCTAGCAGTGGTTTTTATATGCTTCCTGAATGGTTTTAATGGTTCTGACTCTATAATTTTGCTTGGTAAGTCATTCTGCTTCTTTATGGGTCTCTGTATGATCAAATATTTCTTGACATCTGTTCAACTTTCTTTCTTAATCCATTTGTGACCCATTGTTTTGTTGACTTTGTGGGGGGAATATTATTCAAAGTAGCAGTTTGAGCTTTAACATTCTTATACTGGAAAAAAAAAGTCACATACTTAGAATACCAACTCCTAAGCTATGAAGAACTTATTTTTACATAGTGTCTTCAGGTCTCATTGATTATATGACTTTTCATTCTTTTATTGATTATTTTCTTAAATTAATCTTACATGATTTTTTGCATACATAGCTGGCATAGCAAGAGCAAAGGTCCTCTGTAAACTTCTTTTGCATCTTATTTGAATTAGAAGATCCATAAAATCAACTTCATGTTGAATAATCATATATGAAGTTACCCTGAAATGATAAAATTATGCAAAATTAGATTTTAAGAAACTAATGATGGGTAAAATTTTGAAATTGATAGGTCCTTTGATGAAAAAATGAAGAAAAAATTCCTTCAGTAGATAGATAGTTTCAAATGTGGCAAATTTTGAAATTCATATCTTAATTGAAAACATCAGAATTTTAAAGTTTGATGAAGATACTTTTAGATGAGAACTCTTTTTCAAATTCATATTTTAAATCTAAATTATCATACAACAAAATAGAGAAGAATGAAAGGAATTACATTTTAGAATTTTTAATGAAAAAAATAATGAAATGAGATATTATAGACAAAAAAGATCCAACAGAAATCTTTAATCCCCCCAAAATGGAAACTTTTGCAAGATCAAAATTAATATCTTCAAAACAAATTGGGAAAATATTTCTTATAAATGATTACTATTCTAGATATATAGCCAATTAATTTTAATGCCCACAATAATTCTCAGATAAAAAAGAGAACATATGAATGATTTTCAGAAGAAATGAGAAATTATAGCCAATTATCTAAAAAATTTTCAAATAACTAACTATAAGAGAAATAAATATAAAGCAACTCTAGCCTTTCTTCACATTCATCAGATTGATGAATATGAAAAAAAGGAATGGAAATATATGAGGTTAGAAGAACTTTGGAAAGGGAAGAACAGTAGTACATGGTTGATGGAACTCTGAATTTTTACAATTTTTTGGAAAAAATAAACAACATCCCTGGGATTTATACAGGAAAATTTATTAAGTGACTGGATGATTATAGCAATATGAGCTTGGAAGATTCTACTAAGGGTCAACACAAATAGTCCAAATGAACCTTTGGATTGGAGATGTCTCAAGATTTGTGTGTCTCTCAGTTCTTTGAATTACTGCATAACTCATAAAGCACATATCTTTGCTCATAAAGCTCAGTATCTTTTTTGACAAGAGTAGGCTATGCTGGGCAATCTTGTGCCAATATCTACTCTATCCTACAATAAATCTCAAAGTTCTGCAGAAAGACTTGTATTGCTTCTTCTGACCTCTGTGTGTACACATGGTATGTGAATTCTCCATAAAATATAAGAAAGCAGAATTCACTATGCAATTGTTGCAATAATATAAATAACTCCACTATACAATTATTATGATACTGTAAATAACTCCATAGTAGTCAATAGTACTCAAAACGTTGAATTGCAAGGAAAAGCTTGGTCCTATAGAAATGGTATTGAAATATAACTAGCTTGACTAAAAAATAGGGATTGTCTCTGTAACATGCAATATACCGTGCCAGACATGCTTGATAGTACTATTAATTAATTTTTTTTCTTTGTTATAAGGAGAGGTTTCATGACAAAAGGAAAATGAGGTACTGATGGTAGGGCAATCAAGAGATTGCAATATATTTTTTTTTAAATCTTTTCATATGGAAAAGTATGTTTTAAAAAACCTAAAGTTCTAACATGTCCCTTTTGACATGATGTGAAGGTTTTTTTATTTTAAGTATCAATTTCAATCATTTTGGGGGAGGATATATGGTTGTTCCTTTAGAAAAAGAAGTCATTAGAAAGTATATCATTACAAAAATGAATTATTACTAAAGTAATACTAAAGTAAAAGTAAAATGTATTATAAACGTGATTTCATTTTGTATCAGCATGTACACAGATGAGGCAGAGTATTGCAATAGAAAGATCAGAGATCTCTGGGATCAGAGAATAGGAATATAAATCCTGCCTCTGATACTTACAGCTAAATGGAACCTTGGTCATTTTACCTTCCTCAGCCTTAGTTTCCTCATTTGTAAAATGAGTTTGACTAAAGGATTTCTGAGATTCATCCAGTACGAAAATGATATGAACCCTAAAACTTCAAATGTTAAAAAGTCCACAGTTCCTTTCCTGATTTTTTATGTCTCTTTGTTTCTCACTTTCAACTAACTTGATTCCAGTTTAATACTTGGTCTCAAATAGAAATTTCATTAATGTCTTTCCACATGAGAAAATTCACAGAAAGATTCGTCTTTCCCTCAACCCTACACCCTACAGATGAGTTTTGTGTGGATGTAGAATATTAAGGATTTTGGATTATATTTATTAAGTACACTATTCTGATATTAATTGTACTGATGCATAAGTATTATAATTTAGATATTGAAATATTATATAAGATTATTATAGATATCACATACATTATATGTACTATGTACATGCATATATGTACATATATACATACACATACAAAAAACACAAATATAAAATGATATAGTGGAGTAATTTTTTGAATCCTTTTTCTCTTGGCTTTCCAAATTACTTTGGACTCACTGGGAAAAAAAAGAGTAATTGCAAAATAATGTTGTTAAGCTACTAAGCAACATTATCTTTTATTACTACTATTATATAAACTGGGTTTCTGATTTACAAATTGTGATGAAAGTGTGGGTGTTTGGGTTCCACAAGAATGTGAAGGGAGGATTGTGAGTTTGCATTATAGGTCTGCCTCTATTGTTGCAGGTACCTAGTTAAGATAAAAAGATTTAGCCTCCATTTCGTCAAAAATCAATGAGATTACCCCCACCTATTTTTAACTTAAACTGGTATTGACCTTCTCCTTTGTACATGCTCAAGGAGATCTGGCTGTTCTTGCTCATTAGTAAGTATATTGAGTAGGGCTGGGGAAATGTCTAGGAACCAATGTATCAGTTACATTTGTAACCCCAGCCTATGATTGACATGAGGAGGAAAGTGCATAAAAGACCTTGTATTTTGGTGTTTCCCTGCCCCTCTCTCCAACTGTGAGAGAGCTGTGCCATTTTGTTAAGATATCTTAATAAAAACCATTTTAATAACTCTGGACTAAGTATTCTCAAGTCATTTATAACAAATTAAATATGTGAATTTGAAAAACTATTTAATTCTTGGTTCCTGCTATTACATTGGTTTGGCAAAAACATGTTCTGTTAATGAATTACATTAATAAAATTTATGCTTAATATAGTACTTAAAAATTATCTAAATCAGTAATAATGTTTAATTGTTACATAAAATATTTCAGTGTTTCATGTAGCTATGTTTATGGGTAGAGGCATTTTCTTTTCCAATATAGAGTTCCAGCATTCTTTCTACCTTACTCTTTCTTTGAATTATGATAGCAAAACAAATGCTTTCTGATTGATGTTTGTTCAATCAAAGAAAACCATTTGCATCAGGGAGATAATGCTATGGCATGCAAGTGAATTGGATTTGAGTGAGGTTAGCTGTGCAAAATCACCAGCCTTACTTTCTCCTCCAGTCATTGGAATTCAGTGGCCAGATATGGATCAAGATAACTGGAACTGGCCTGAGATGCAGTGGAAGTCCAAGATCTTTTAAAAGCTTTTCCAGATCACAGTTTGACTAAGACAATGCCCCTCCATCATTAAGAATAGGTAAGAGGGACATATGGAGAAAAGTACAAGAATGACCACTTTTTTTTTTCCTTTGTTTTTAGGTTTTTTTTGTAAGGCAAACCAGGTTAAGTCACTTGCCAAGGACACACAACTAGGTAATTATTAAGTGTCTGAGCTGGATTTGAACCCAGGTACTCCTGACTCCAGGGCCTGTGCTTTATCCACTACCCCACCTAGTTTGTAAAGGTAAGATCCTCAGGGTTTCACTTTGGTCTGGAAGAGTCTCTTTTGCATAATACATAACAAAAAAAAATCAATCTAGGAGGGAAACACCCTCAGGGTTTGTGGCCCAAAACAGAAACAATTACCTTTTACATTGACTTTAAACCAATCTGGGTCCAAACAAAGATCAAACCTGCTTAGCCAGAGAGTCATTCTTAGTCAATCAAGAAAAGCCTGTAAAAGCTTTGGAACCTGTAAAGGCACTAAGGAAGGGAGGGAAGAAGGAGGAATGGGTCTACTCCTGGTGAGATACCATATAATTAAAATGACCTTATTGTTACCAGAGTAATTTGTGTTGCCAATAAAGATTTGAGATTTGTTGAAAGTGAAGGAATTCACATCTAGCCCTGGAGCTGAAGCAGTTTAGGATTTATTTTATTAGACTGTCAAGTTTACAGATTATTAGTAAATGGTGTGAGGAAAGGGTGAATACAAAGTTTTGGATGAGATGCCTAAGGGAAAGGGAGAAAGCAGGAAGGCCATAGTTCTGCTAGAACATAGGCTGGGAGCATATGGCTCTAGCTTACAGAGAGAGAAAGAAAATGTCCATCCCTTGTAGGGAGAAAGTAGGAAGAAGAGAAATCTTCTCTTCCCAATCCCCTAACTTAAATATTTTTTCCATAGTGGGTTAGGAGTGGCTTAGTACCTAGTTCCAGGTATGTTTCAATAAGCAAGCCACAGGGGGTGGTTCTCTAAGAAGGGGCCAAGACAGCACTCATTGCTAATGGACATCACAAGGGTAAGATGCAAGGATGCAACATTCCTTCCTATTCCCAAAGCAGTTATCTTAAAGTCCAATAAAAGTCACCTCCTGTGGGAGATGACTGTCTCCTCCATGCCATCAAGATTGGCCAAAGACAAGAGTGAAATTCAAGAGGAAGGGGCAACTAGATGGTGGAGTGAATAGAGCACTGGCCTTGGAGTCAGGAGGACCTGAGTTCAAATGAGAACTCAGATACTTAATGATTACCTAGCTATGTGACCTTCGGCAAGTCACTTAACCCCATTGCCTTAAATAAATATATATTTTTTTTTAAATCAAGATGAATTGTTTTACAAGATTTTTAACAGAGCAAAAGAGTACAAAATTGTTTCCAATTATAATATTTCTTATGTCCATATTCCCTGCATCACTCTAATGACATAAATGTAACTATTCTGATAGCCTCTACAGTACAGTCTACCAAGTGAGATACTATATTGTACTGGTATGGTTTTCAAGAGGCAGCATATACCTCCACATTTTGCTCAATTTCTCATACATATCAGTACTTAAAAATTATTATTTCCTTCTCTTTCCTTTTAATAGTTTCATTGCATACCCTACAATAGGGTATGCATGAATTAAATGATAAATGAAAAAGCATTTCTTACTGTGAGTCACATACAGCACTTGACACAAATAGCAAGAGTCTATAAAGTGCAGTAAAACAGTTCTCCAGCTCAAGTAGCTCACATTCTAAAGTGAAGAAGGATAGAACATCTGGGAAAGTTGTATGGTGGGAAGTGTTTGGTTTCCAAAGTCACAAGGATTGTGAAGGATGAAGAGGATAATTCATTGTCATTGACTTTCTAGTGATAATGATGGTACAGAATTGATTAGGGTTTCAAAGCTAAACCTGAGGTAGGAGGGGGTTAGAGAGGAAGACCTGCAGCAAGACCCAAGGCAAGAAACTGATAGGTGGCTTACAAATAAGGTTAAGGTAAACAGGATGTGACTGACCAAAAGATGTGCTCATCAATTAGTTCAATGCTATTCCAGGCTAATGATTTTAAGTGATATTAAATGTTCCATTACAAATTTTAGTGTAAATAATTATACACTCAACAAATACTGTTTTAGTTAAGTTTCACATTATGATCAGGAATAAGTAATTGAGAAAGTAGTGGACTATGTTCTTTGCTTTTGCTGTTTCCATTGCTTAACACAGTACCTATATAATAGCCCCTAAATAAATGCTTTTTGACTTGACTTCTCAAATCCTGTATTTTCTGTCTTGACACCATATTTCAAACCCTTATCCTATCAGAATGAATTATATTAAAAGACATATTTATTCTCTTTGTCCTTTATATTGCTCACAGGTTAATCTTTCTAAAGTATTATTTTGTTCTTCTCATTTAAGTCCTTCGATGGATCTTCATTGAATATTGAAAAAAAGTATAAAATTAGACTCACTATAACATAGCTTCATCCTACCTTTTTAGGGTATTCTGTAGTAACTCATTGCGTTGTCTCTCGTTCATGCAGAGATTCTTCAGCCAATCAATCCAAGTGATCATTTAACTGATTTATGAATACCCTTTTCTATAGGCATTACTAAAACTTAAAATTTACTTTTCTTTTTCCCTGATTAACTTATTTCTTCAAATTCTTCAATTATTGAACTTGTCACTTTGTAAATTCATAATTGCTTTATCACATTCTCCTTGAATCCAATCTTCTCTGAATGATAATCAATTTTTTGGCTACCACTTTCACAACTTAATCTGTTGACCTCTCTTCCAATATTGACTTAGATTTAACTTTCCATTTAGATTGTCTTAGATTGTCTCCAGAGAGACAATCTAAGTTCTTTTAAGAGATGGTATATTCATATTATTTTTTAATATGTTCTAATGATATCTAATACAGTAATATATGCATGTATGCATATATAAATATACACATATATGTATTGTGTATATATGTATATGCATACATACATATAAAATGCCATATGTATGTTTGTGCATGTGTGTATAGCATTATAGGACAACTTCTTAGCCTACATTTTCATTCTTATAGTTTTATTGTATTTATTGATTTCAAGTAAAGTCATTAGCTTTCATTTTCTCAATTGCAATCTTTGACCAATTTCACTTTTTAAAGCATTCTTCTCTGTATTGTCTTATAATCACTTTTATCTTTTAGTCTATTCTGTTGTTTATGGTAATTTTCTTTAGATTTTTTTTTCCTCCTGTACCGAGGTTTTCACTTTTGTTTATTTATTTTTTCTTGCATAACTCTCATTTCTTTTTTTCATTTTTTCTCCATCTCTATTGATTTTTTTAACATCATTTTTGAGATCTTCCATGTGCTGAGACCAAATGATATTTTTTTCTTGGAGGTTTTGGATAGAGGAACTTTGATTTTGTTATCTTCTTCTGAGTGGGTGTGTTTTGATCTTTGTTGGCATCATACTAACTTTCTATCATCAGAAATTTTTTTTGTTGTTTATGCATTTTTGCAGTCTCTTACTTCATTTTTAACTCTTTTATTTTAGTAGTAGGGGCTCTTTTTCCAAAGAGGGCATATTATTATCCCAAGCTTCAAAGGTTTTGTAATAGTTATTTTCAGAAATGCTTCCAGAGACATAGAAGCTGTCAGTTTTTCCAAGGTAGTATGATCTAAGGAGAGGTATTTACCTTTCTCCTGGTCTGTGCTCGGGTCTCTTAGTGACCACAAGCACTCTTTTCTTCTGTGAAATGATGAGAAAGGTCTCACTCTACTGCTGGCCACAAGTTCTGAAGTATTAATCTTCCTCCTTGCCCTGGGACCTCCAGACAGGACTATGATCCAAGTCTGAGTATGGGCAAAGCAACAGCATCCTGCCTTAGTGCAGCCCCTATAATTTCTTTTTGACCAGTTGTTCAACTCTCTTATTGTCTGTGGACTGAGAGTTTCAAAAGCAGTTGCTGCCACAGATGCTTTAATGGATGACAAGGATTGCTTCTTGTTTACTTAGACCCAAAATACAGGCCACCTGTGCTAGACTATGCTACTCTGTCAACACTAATGAAGTAGACCTTTCCTGCCAGCCTTCTAAATTATCCTGGATTGGGAAATTGTTTCACTGTCTTTTTATAGTTCTGATGCTTTAGACTGTGTTTAGAGCCATTATTTAAAGGTATTTAGAGTTTTTGGGGGGAGAATTCAGTTAAGACCCTGACTTTAAACCAGGAGTTCTGATAAAGTTCTCATTTCTAAAATATATAGAGAGAATTGCATCAAATTTATAAGATCACAAGTCATTCCTCAATTGATAAATGGTCAAAGAATATGAACAGACATTTTTCAAATGAAGAAATTAAAGCTATATATAATCACATGAAAAAATACTCCAAATCACTATTGATTAGAGAAATGAAACAATATACAATGCAACATTATTGATTAGAGAAATGAAACAATCAATTATTAGCCAAGCAAATGATTAGCCAAGATGAGAAAAAAGGCAAGATGATGAATGTTGGAGAGGTTGTGGGAAGACTGGGACATTAATGTACTGTTGGTGGAGTTGTGACTGAATCCTACCTTTCTGAAGAGCAATATGGAACTATGCCCAAAGAGTAATAAAACTGTTCATACCCTTTGAATCAGCAATTCCAATTCTAGGTCTATGTCCAGAAGAAATTATAGAAAGTGGGAAAAGTCATATATGTTCTGAAATATTCATAGCAGCTCCTTTTGTAACAAAGAATTGGAAATTGAGGGGATGCCCATCAATTGGGGAATTACTAACCAAGTTATGGTACATAAATACTATGGAATACTATTGTTCTATAAGAAACCATAATTGGTTGGACTCTAGAGAAGTATTAGATGACTTATAGGATCTGATGCTGAGTGAAGGGAGCAGAACTAAGAGAACAATGTACACATCACATGGACAACCATGATGGAAACAGTTCTTCTTGGCAGTCCAGATATCTAGGACAACTGTATCTGACTGATTATGGACTATATTATCCCCAATCAGAGGAAGAAAAATGAAACAAAAAACATAAACAAAAAACAATCTTTCAGAATCTGATGAATGTTTTATAAAAATTATCTCTTATGTATCTTTTTCCCTTAATCCTAATTCCTCATGAAAAAAATACTAATTTTTAACCATGTTTACCAAAATATATATGTAAAATGCTAACCTGACTGTTCCCCTCTTAGAAGAGGGGTTGGGAAGGGAGGGTGGAGGGAAATTTTGTAACTTGGAAATACATATGTACATATGGATGAAAATAGATAAATTTTCAAAAAAGAAAAAAAAGAAAGAAAAAAAGACAACCAAAAAACCAAAAAGACCTTGACTTTATTCTTCCTCCCTAATTTCATTTGAACTTTTATCTTCTTATATATAAAATAACTGTTTGTGTACATTTATTTGTCTTCAATAAATTCCCTAAAAAGTATCGTCTTAGCAATTCCAAAGATGTATCTTGACACATGGTTTTAATGATTTCTTAATTTCTTAATGTTTTCTAAATTCAATCAAATTAGTAGAAGGGAATCATATTGAATCCAATCTCTCATATATCAGATGTAAAGCCTAAATAATTCAGTTTTATAGTTAGTGCTAAAGAATGAATAAATTTGGAGGACACTAAAATTTTGTGCCAAAACTGCTGTCCAAATTCAGTTTCTCTCACAAGAGTCCTTAAGTCTTACTATTCATTAAGGAAAATGAATTGATATTACACCTCATATAACAAAGACTGAAGACAAGTGAATTCCTCTATGATTTGCTTCTTTTAATCCTGGAACTAAAATTAAAAATTTCAATATGTAGAGCTAGTGGAAACATGAAGGTAGAAACAAGCATGTACTTCCAGGATGCAAACAGTCTCACTTGTTATTTTGGCATTGTATAAACAAAGCATCAAGAATTGAAGAAAGGGAAAATAAATTAGCTACTTCTTTCTACTCTTTTTATACAGAATATTCACACAGAATATTCAGAATACTCACAAGTCAAGTTGAAGAAAAACAAGAAAAAATATTACATGTAAAATTTGAATGTATAACTATGAAAGAAAAGTAATACCTTTGATGGTTGATTGAATTTGCTTTGTGTCTTCAAAATAAAAACCTAACAATGCTTCTGGACTTAAATGCAACATAAATCAATTTAGCTTAAAAAAATAGTATCTTGACCTTTACTTGTTTGTGGATCAAAAATTAAAATAGAAGGTTTTAGCTTACATTAAGTTTTGGAAAAATAAAATACCCCTTTTACTTTCTTGGTGTATAAACAATAAAATTAATTACTGCTAATTTTATACCCCAAATGAAAATAAACTTTTTTTTGAGAAAACTTTTTTTAAACACTTAGTATGCTTAGTAAGTTCATTAGTCATCATTATCACCATTATAATAATCATCTTTGTTGATTTTTTTGTTTCATTTACTAACCAGAAATGTAGGTGACTGGTTGATATTTCACATTTATGTCAATTTTTACATCTTAAATTAATTCACCATATGTTACAATCAAATTGAAAGCTTTTCCTGTTTTTCTAAATTTATTTTTAGAGTCAACAAATATTCAAGAGTAAAAAACAAAATCATTAGGAATATCCCATTGTAATTTTCATTGTTCATTTCCCAATATTTTTCAATTCCCTAGTGCATTCTCTTCTTAATATATCAATATAAACCAGAATATAGATAATAATATTTCCATTCCCTGGCACTTTCACCTCCCACACCTCTTAAGCTGTGTATTTATTTTGATTCCAAGATACCTCTATTAGGCCTGTATACTCCAAAGAAAAGAAAAAAAAAGAAAAGGAACAATATGTCCAAAATATTTATAGCATCTCTTTTCAATTGGAAAAGAATTAAAAACATAGCTAACCATTGAGGCATGGCTGGAAAAATTATCTATAAGACTGTAATGGAATAATTTTTTAGTATAAGAAATAATGAAAATGATTTTTTTCAGAGAATTCTGGTAAAATAATAGTGAAGTAAGAAGCTGGAGAAAAAAATTGAAACAAACACTACATAAACAATTTTGAAAGCCTAAAAACTCTTACCTACATTATGAGCAATGATAATTCCAGAGGATTCATGAATTATTCCATTCAATACCTAATAGAGAAGTGATGGATTCAGAGAGCAGTAAGAATCATTTTCTTAGATATTGTCTATGTAGAAATTTCTTTAGTTTGATTGTTTCTTGATTATTCATTTTGTTTCAAAGGTATAGTTTTGTGGGCTTTTTTTTTGCTTTTTGTTCTTTGTTTTTCTCTCAAATAGAGGGAGGGGAAGAAAATAGTCTTTTGTTCATTAGAAAATTAACACTGTCGAAAGTTTGATTTAAAGTAATTCCCCCATGATACATGGTAATAAGACAAAATTATATGTTTTTTATAATGCGTTTTATCTAAACATCTAGGCATAATTATTCTCCAAGTATTGCTTGTTTTAAAGTCTAAAAATATGCATGTTTTGTAATACAGCTTGATCTCATATTTACAGGTCTAACTTACCAGAGATAGATCACTACCAAAAATAAGTAAGGAGTGGGCCCATATTTTAGGAAATTCAAGCCTGCTCTTTAGTATAATAACATAGGGCAATGCCATACCTCCCATGCCCCCTTAACTTTTCTGCCAGAGGTGGCAGCAGAAATAAATATATCCTTAAGGCAAAATATCATTTTTTTCCCCCAATTCTGTCTAGGTAGTGGTGATGAGCAACAACTGTTACTAGAGAGATTGACCAATGAATTGCTTAGCTGAATTCTCTGAGATAACTGCTTCTAATTGTGAAAGCTCTAGTGAATCATCTTTCCAGGTTTTGCAGTTTTCTTATTATGTTCCTCAGGTTTTTTCCTTCATGATTTTTCTTGCTATCTCTGTGACTTAGATGAGAGTATCTTTATTCACAGTGATTCATCTTCCTTTAAATAATCACAAATTTCCTATATCAAATTGATATTTTTTTTTTTAAAAATGACATCTCAGTCTTAAAATGTTCACATAACTTCTAATTATCTTAGATTTATTTTCTTTGGTCATAAAACATACTGGATCAAGTATTCATCATGGTTTTGGTTCTGAAGTGTCCAAAAAAGTGATCTATTTGATGATCTTGAAATAATATTTCTTTGCATTCACATTTGTATTGTTTTTAATAAGTAAAAAGGTATTTTTCTCTCTCTCTTAGTAATATTAAACTAATCCCACACAATGAGGAATACAATCTACCTTATTAACAAAGATCTCTTGGTTAAAAGCTCATTAAATCTGCACTAGAAACCATTTTCTTTCCAAAACAATTCAATTTGATTGGAGAATAGTTTCTTCAGTATGCATATTACAACAAAATTCTTTTTCTTCTTGTAGTTATCATCAATTCATTCATCCATGTTAGGGGCAATATCTCACATTTTTTGACAATCAAATAAACATTTTTCCCATTTTTTTCTTTTTGCTTTATCATTGATGAAACCTCATAAAAAGGACCTTTACTAGATGCTTACCTCACACTGTAATCATAAAATGAAGTGAGGATAGTCTCTAAAATAATTTTTGTGTATCCTTTTCTTTATTTTGAAATGTGGGTTACCTATTTTTTGAAGAGCTACATATGAACTAATTAAAACTTAGTTGTCTCGGGATAAACTTTTAAGTAGGGTCAGCATAAGCATAAGCATAAAATATACATAAATTGATTGGGGAGATGCTTATGTCCCAAGATTAAGTCTGTTCAAATTATACTCATAAATTAGGGGATTTGGGACCATAAAATTCACTCCAAATGATTCTTTTTCAATATTTTAAAATATCCTTCTATATGACAAGATTTCAAATAATGGAAGATCGCCATCAGAACCTCCCCATCTTTTTTGTCAAATCTTTTATTCTCTGAACAAAAATAAAAACTCATAATAGAATTTTGGTATCTAACTCTCTTCATTTTCCCATTCATCTTTGTAAATATCTTATCTAAATTATAGTTCTTAGAGCTGTGCAGTCACCCCTAGTCATCCCCAGTCACCCCCAGTAACTCTCAATCCCAGATATGAAAGGACATAGTAAAATTAATTACTTTTTTAAATAGTTTTTTTAAGTTTTTTTGTAAGGCAATAGGGTTCATTGACTTGCCCAAGGCCATACACCTAGGTAATTATTAAGTGTCTGAGGCCAGATTTGAACTCAGGTACTCCTGACTCCAGGACAGATGCTCTATCCACTGTGCCACCTAGCCATCCCAGTAAAATTAATTGTAAGACAAGCATCATTCCTCATATTTTTTCTTCTGGCTGACAGATTGTTCATTTTACTCATAGCGATTATTGTTCAGTTGCTTCATTTATCTTCATGTCTGACTCATGAACCCCATTGGGGTTTTCTCAGCAAAGATACTGTAGTGATTTGTCATTTTCTTTCCTCATCTATAAAATGGGAATAATAATAATACCACCTATTTCCCAGAGTTGTTAGAATAAATACTTACATTTGTAAGTATTTTGAAAACTTAAAGCTCTTTGTAAAAAACATTAAGCCTTAAAGGATTAAATACATTTTAATTATTAATTTTAATATTCTTTTGTAAATAGAAGAGCTCATAACCTCATTTCGTCCAAAGTCCTTATTTTCATAGTTGAGTAAATTGTGACCCAGAGAAGTTAAAGAATTTACCTGATGTCATGATGATGTATGTAGTTGTTTACTTATTTCAATCGTACTTGACTCTTTGGGATCCCAGTTATATTTTCTTGGCAAGGACATTGAATTGGCTTGAAATTTTATCCTCTAGAACATCTTTCAGATGAGAATACTGAACCAAATGGGGAATTATGTTGATGAAGAGTTGAACAATTGAAGATATTTTAAAATGAGATTTAAAAACGTTTTTGGAAAATATGTTTAAGGTGAACTAACTTTGAGTTCCAATGTGAAAAATTCATGAAAGTACCAGCTCTGACCCACATTTATTTAGGGACAAAAAATTTTATTTAAATTTTTTTGTGGTTGGCAGAAGTTAAGGGAGAGAGAGAGAGATTAGCAGGAGCAGAAATAGCAGTTGCTTTGAAAGGATGTGCAGTAAGGAAAGATATGGGAGTATGAGAGATTACCTGGAGAATCATGTGACCCGAGAATAGTTTGGTTTCCCTAAGAAAGATGAGCAACTTAACTGAGAAAAAGGATAACCTTTAAAGGGACAAGAAGATGAGGTTATTAGTATCCATGGATGGGGGGAGCAGTTGCTCTGACAGTAAAGATGAGATAATTTAGGACATGTTCATGAGGAGCAGTAGCTCAAAAACTTAATCCTTTCAGGTTAGGGCAGGGATCCAGTTGTTTTGTTGAGAGGTGCCTGTTCAGTGTTTAGAGGTACAATCCTTGCAAGGCAGGTGCAAGTTATTTTACTTAAAAGTCCATTGACCTTATCTCTACTTCAGAGTTCATTGATTTAATCTCTGTTGCTTGGATGCTAATGGAAGACCAGCTCAGATATTAACTATTTGCCATGGTCAGCAACAAAGGGAACAGATTAATTAAAGAACATTTTTCTCTGTCCAATATTTTCTTTACTACAAAATGCCATGCCCAGGGTCACACAACTTTAGTGTCAGAGGCCAGATTTAAACTCAGGAAGATAAATCTTCCTGATTCCTGGACCAACACTCTATCCATTATGCCACCTAGCTTCTCAAATATCATACAAGCAGTATTTGAATGGGGAATCTAACCAAAGCCCTATCAACTGATATCATGGTGTTGTTCCTCTAATGACCAATGACTAACACTTCATTAAAAAAAAAAGTAGTAAGGTTTAGAATATTGTAACCCCAAAAAGAACCTTCACTTCTAGTTAGTTATACCCCCCAAAAGAGAAGATTATAGTGTTGAGAGCATTATAAAGTAATTTGAAATAAAAACAAGTTATATAATAGTTTACTAAATTTTAAATGGATTTTCTCCTGTATTTATATAATATACATATGCAACTTAAAAATTAAAATGTGGGTTTAATAAATATAGATAAAGGGGAAATGTTTTTGATTTCAAATATTATCAGTTAAAATAATAGATTTTATAAATCTCCAGCTGGACCATTAATATAAGTTGGATTTTTTTTTCAGAAAACTGCCAATCTCTCCTCTTAATTTGGTGCTTTGTTTGTTCAGTTGTGTCCCATTGTTGGGGACCCCAAAAAACATAGCATACCAAGTCCCATTTTCCATGGGGCTTTCTTGGAAAGGATAATGAAATGGTTTGTATTAAGGAAAACAATTAACAGTCCAGGGTCATACAGCTAGTAAGTGTTTGTTAGAGATCAAATTTGAACTTAGAGCTTCCTGACTCCAGGCTCAGAACATTAAGTATACATTAAGTCACTTGGCAAACTCCTTTAGTTATGTTTACAACATAAAAAAAAAAAAAACTCAGATAATTCAATCCTTAAAATCAAATAATCAAAGATATTTGGGAAAGTTGAGAAAACAGCAAGATGATGACATTTTTGAGGGAATCCTAGGAAATTCTGGCATCAGATAGGCAGCTAGCTATACAGATGATCTCAGAGGGATTCTAGCTCTACCAAAATAGGAAGATAGGAGACAAAAGATAAAAAACTCCACCCAAATGCCTACCAGCCAGGTGCTTTTAAAAGTTTTTTTTTTTTTTTATCAAGAAAGACAATCATCTTGATGATTTAAAGGAAAAGCCAATTTGGAATTACCATATATCATTTCTCTTTTTAATAGAATTAAGAAGTTGTAGATCATTAAAGTGATATTTGACTTGAATTAAGACTTCCTTCTTTGTTATTGTTAATGTAATGGTAATAAGAAGAGAAGACCATGCTAACATGTGTGATGCTACATAATTCCAGACTGTACCAGACCCCCTTATGTGTTTATCTCTGAGTGCCTTAGTTTCCTATAAAACTTTTCTTTTTCTTTCTTTCTCTCTGAAGACTGTTCTGTATATAGAAGCCCACAATTATAATCGGGTACATTTTGTACTCACTGTCCTGTCAGACTTGAGTTGACAAGTATTAGTTAAATTGGCAAATTTGGTAGAATATCCTTAGTATCCAAATTCGGTGAATAAATGACAAGTCATTCATCTATCCTAATTAAGAATGGTATTTTAGTGGCTCTTATTTTCTCCAGATATTAAAATCTTAAAGTTGATGTAAAATGTATTCGTTTTACAATAAAGTCATGTAATTGGCTCAGTTCCAAATGATTAAGCACCCAGAATACAAGAGAAAATGAAGAAAAATTCCAAATGAACCATTGATAATCCATGGGTAGACCTCTATTGCAAAAGCTTCATTTTGTCTGATTTTGAGGATCATTAGCTTGATGATATGCTTCTGCCTGCCAATATTTGGCCAAAATGTGTATTTCTAGAGCATTGAACTGAAGAGCCTGGTGTTAACTTCAATTACACTGAAGACTCCCCTCTGTGCCTAACATAGACATGGATGCCACTTTTCTTAGCAGATTCCTAGTTATGACAAAAAGCTATCCATATGAAAAGCTTTATACAGTACTGTGCTGACAAACAAAAGACACTGAAACTATTGCTATTTCTAAATGAGAAATGACTCAGTATTATTGAGATTCCACATCATTCACATCTTTAGGCAATTTATTTTTAATGTGGTTAACAGCATCAGTAAGGCATAAATTTAGAACTGGAAGCATCCCAGATATCTTTGCACCTAACACTTCATTTTTACAGATAAGGAAATGAAGGCCCATCAAGAAATTTTGGTAATTTGTCCTACTAAAATGCTATCTCCTAGATGAGATCTAAATTCTCTGGATGCTTGTATCTCCTCTTTCTAAACACCTTTTAATCCATTTACTTAAATACATACATATACACAGACACACACATTTTATTTATAAAATGTCTGTTGTGAGCTCACAGGACAATGATGAACTTTTTGAAGCAGTTAATAAAATGCCATAATTTATGTGTGTGTGTGTGTGTGTGTGTGTGTGTGTGTGTGTGTGTGTGTGTAAAATCACTTCCATGTGTTATCAGAAAATGGATGCAAAATTGATGAATTATATCGACACAATTGGTTGCATATTGTCTCTCCCATTAAAATGTGAACTACTTGAGGTCAAATTACTTTTGATTTTCTTCATACCCTCAAAACTTAGCAAAGTGGCTAGCACATCATAAGAGTTTATTGATTTGACTTGCCTTATTCTGTCAATCTGTTTCATCATAAGATGCAAGCTATGCTAACCTTATAAAGTATATAAAATTGTTTAAAAATACTAACACTGGGTATACTGGGTTGTCTTTAGTAAAATAATAACTTTTTTTTTTTGGTTTGTTTTATTTTCCACTCTTTAAGTGAATACTTTTCACACAATACTTTTGAGTGACAGGCAAGGGAAGTATGGTTATCCTTATTTTAATGATGATGAAACTGATTATCATAGAAATTCAATCCAAGGAGGACACAAGTTTCTTAATATCAAGAATAGTGCAGTTCAACTTTGTTTTTCTTTTCAAATGTACTGTAATGCCACAATGATGATAGAAAACATAAAACAGATTATAAGAACTTCAGGATGTGATCAAAATTATTTTCTATTCTTCCCAGAATAATCAGTTTGCTTGCCAGAATTGTTATAAAAACTATCCACCAATTTCTTTGATAAGAGAAATCTTTTAAGTGTCATCATTTTTTCATGATAACTGTCATAGTTTGGAAGTTTTTATAAATACCATACACATAGATAAATACACATAAGAATTATAAGTAAATATGATATTCATTTAAATGACAGTTAAGTTGCATTAGTAACAGAATTCCTGAATATTGTAAAAATGTATAAAATCTTAACATTTGATAACAATAATAGCATTTTTATGTTCAAAATATTTTTCTCGATGTTATAGAAAATGCATATATTATAGTTGAGTAATCCTTCTTGTCAAATAGCATCCTGACTACTATTAGCAGGTTATCAATGAGAAGTTAGATATGCAGTTTCAGCTGCATATCTAACTTTTAGGGGGAAAAATTAGGTTAAATATAAAGCTAGCTCATTATGTAGTTTGGTAGATTATTGGCCAAGAAAAAATGGTGGGTTGGTGGTTTAATAGACTTATTCAAAATTGGATTATATAACAAAAAAAAGAAACAAATAAAAACTCCCTTGCATTTTATCTTGTTTCTTCCTTTTTTCTTTCCAGGTTTAAACAAATATTATCAAATAATAAAAATTCTTTAGAAATGTGACATCTAAAATTAGAACCTTGGAAAAGTATAAAATTTAGTCTAGTTAGTTAAGCTTTAGAAATAGAGTCCATAGGTTTATTTAGTTAGTTCTCTTCTAGTCAAAGTCGGGGGGCGGGGGGCTGGAATGAGGTCAATAAAGTAGGAGAACTAATGAGAACAGGAAAACAATGAGAAAAAAAAGGAGGGAAAATTTTCCCCATCAGAAAAGAGAATAGGGACAGAATGAGTTGGGGGAAAAGATGGTTTATAGAAGCTGTGACAGGATAATGGTGGTAGTAGTGGAAATTCCCCTAAACACAAACAACAGAGCCTGCTTTATTTTTTTTTTCACTTTGCTATGACAATAAATAGTGAACATTATCAAAAGAACTACTTTGGGGTGAAAAAAGAATCATAAAGATTCTCTACTAAGTAATTTGTGAACATTCACTCTTCATGCCTAAATGGAATGGTTTTGTGCTCCAGAATCTATTTGGAGTCAATATGATTTGTACCCATAGACAACTGGGATCCTGACAAGGATTGGTAATAAAATAACTCATGACAGCATGTGTTATTTAGATACATGAGACAACAATAATGAGCAATGATCTATAAAAGTAACTTTACTAAGATTCTTTTCCTAATCTGGAATATTTTCTACTCGTCATCCTGGCAATGAAATTAATGTGGCATTTGCCACTTACCTCTGATTCCATTGCTGCAGAATGCAACCCATCCTTACTTTTTCAACCCATACAAGCCCTATCTATGTTCTCCCATGAATCTTTCATGGGAGATTCATTCAAAATTAGCAAAGTCATGCTATTGACATTAAAAGCATACTAGTAAATTGCATAGACCTATTTCCTGGATTCTTTACAATTAGATTTTTTTTCTGTCATATATCTCTATGAATTAATCCTTTGTGCATTTTCTAATACTTAATTCTTCATTTGACAAATAAGGTAGATTGAACTTTCACAGTAGGTAACAACTTTGTGAACAGCAACTTTCAATTCCTAAAATATTGTGGTACTCCATGACACATTTAGCCAGATAGAATCAGTGGGAGACTATAAATGTTTAAAAATTGGTCTTTATTTCAAGGAGATAAGTGTAGTGATTACAGATTCAGCACAATTATGCAAAGGTAATCAAAGTTACTTTCTGTCTCTTGTTCAATTCTTGTTTTTTTTTTTTAGGGTTTTTTTGCAAGGCAAATGGGGTTAAGTGGCTTGCCCAAGGCCACACAGCTAGGTAATTATTAAGTGTCTGAGACCGAATTTGAACCCAGGTACTCCTGACTCCAGGGCCGGTGCTTTATCCACTGTGGCACCTAGCTGCCCCCTCTTGTTCAATTTTGTGCGCAGTTAATTATTTTTCTTTTGTTGATATCATATATATATATATATATATATATATATATATATGTGTATATATATATATATATATATATATCCTGATAGATAAGATCTAAGAATTATCCAATGTATTCTTCATATTGTAGTCTGATTAATTGACTTTATTTATTCATTTTTTTTCTCTTTGTGACTGAACTCTTTTGAGTTATCATGGATCTCATTATTTTCTCCTGGCCATTGATTTCATATTTAGAGCACCAGTAAATAAATTAATGTTAATAAATGGTCAAATTCCTATATAATTTTCAATGTCCTTAATTTTTAATTATTTAAAAATTTTAAAGTACCTTATTTTAATCACTCTGCTACAGTCACTATAGCAAAAAAGACACACAAAGGATTGATGTCAATTTTTGTTTTTCTTTATTTTATTTGTTAATATGGCCAACCAACATTACCAATTGACCAGGTTTTTTTAAATTTATTTATTTTAACAATGGGGTTAAGAGTGACTTGCCCAAGGTCACACAACTAGGCAATTATTAAGTATCTGAGGATGCATTTGAATTGAGGTCCTCCTGACTTCAGGGCTAGTGCTCTATTCACTGCACCACTTAGCTGTTCGCCAATTGACTAGACTTATATTGGTAAATTAATTAATTATTTTGTTGAAATGATTCAATAAATATCTATTATTTCCCATGAACTATATTCTCTGTTATTTTTTTTTTTTTAGGTTTTTGCAAGGCAATGGGGTTAAGTGGCTTACCCAAGGCTACACAGCTAGGTAATTATTAAGTGTCTGAAGATTTGAACTCATGTCCTCCTGACTCCAGGGCAGTGCTATCCACTGCTCCACCTAAATGCCCCTTATATTCTCTGTTACTGAGTTGGTTTGTAGGAAGTACATGTTTTCTTGAAAAGATCATAGTCAAATTCTTTTGAGCATGTTACAGATTTATAGGATTCATATTCAATTGTTTTACAGTTCAGGAGATAATGGTCATTTTTAACAGCACAATGGTTTACTATGATGAGATTTTAATAATTGTGTTGATAAATATTAATCTACTAATTGCAAATAACTATCAAAAAGGTTTAAGAAATAGGAACACCTAAGGTCAATTTGAGTTGTCGTTTTCAGTGATAAAAGTAGGTATCTTTTGTCATTTTGTACTTATTATCTACCGTCCAACTACCAAACTTATGTTCTAAAAATGTTTCTATCATAAATTTCCAGAACATCAAAAAAAGTGACCAAAAGACTATAATAGTCATTGGAAATGCATTAATTCCCAGTAAACAAATTCACAACTCCCAAAACAGCACATAAATGTACTTAATTTACCATCTCCTCTTCAGCATTTATCATTTTCTCTTTCTGTTATACTAGCCAGTCTAGACTTATAATTATAAGATGTCATAATGAACATAACTCAGATTGGAAACTTTTGAAAAGTTTGAATTTCTTAAGCAACTTCTTTCTGGTCAGTTCCTCTATAACTACTTTAAGACACAGTTCAGTGAAATACAGATTACAAAAACCCAACAGGTATAGTTTATTAATTTGGCATAATTATGCTTTAAGTCTAAATCATACATCCACTTTTACTTTATCATGATATAAGATATAATATGTTATCTTATGCTTAGTTTCCTAACAAACTGTTTCCAAGTTTCTGAGCAACTTTTGTCAAATGATGAGTTTTTATCCAAAAGCTTGGATATTTGGGTTTTATCAAACATTAAATTACTATGTACCTTAACTATTTTGTACTGTGGACATTATCTTTTCTTTTAAACCCCTTCATTTTATTTTATCTTTCTCTATTTTCACACATAAAATAATTTTTAATATTTGTTTTTAAAATTTTGAGTTTCAAATTCTCTTCCTCGTTTCTGACCTCTCTCTCTTTCAGAATGCAAGAAACTTGATTTAGGTAATACATGTATAGTCCTGAAAAATATGTTCCCCTCTTATGTTGTAAAAGAAAACACAGATAAAAAGCAAAAATATAAAAAAAGAATGCTAAAAAAATGTATGCTTCAATCTGTATTCAGATTCATTAATTCTTTTCACTGGGGATGGATTAGCCTTTTTTTTTCATAATTGCTTCAGAGTTATCTTGGATCATGGTATTGCTCAGAATAGCTAAGTCATCCACAGATGATCACCTTACAATATTACTGTTACTATGTACCATGCTTTCCTGATTCTACTCATTTAACTTTGCATCATCTTATGTAAGTCTAAGTTTTTTTCCATGAACATCCTGCTCATCATTTCTTATAGCACAATAGTATTCCATCACAATCATAATGACAACTTGTTCAGTCATTCTCCATTTGTTGAGAATCCCCTCGAATTCCAATATTTTGCTACCAGAAAAGAGATGTTATAATTAAATTTTGGACATTTAGGTCCTTTTTAAAAATCTTTTTTTTTGGGGGGGATACAGATATAGTATTGTTATTACTAGGTCAAAACCTATGTTTGGTTTCAGAACTCCTTGGGTATAGATTGAAATTGTTCTACATAATGGTTGAATCAGCCTGCATTCCACACTAATTGCATTAATGTCTCATTTTTCCCATATTCCTCCTATAATTGTCAATTTTCTTTACTATCCTATTATTTTCTGTCTAATCTAATAGTTGTGAGATAGTACCTAAAAACTGCTTTCATTATCAATAATGCATTTTGTTGCCCATTTGTTAGCTATTCTTATTACCAATAATGCTACTGAATATGATTCTAAAAATACTTACACATAAACTATGTTATTCAACTCCAAAGCAACTTTATGAAATAGCTCATATAAATGCTATGAAGTCTATTTTTATATAAGAAGGAATGATGTCAAAAAAAATAAATGCTTTCTTTCTATTTGCCAAATTCTGAGCTAAGCATTGGTAATATAAGTATAAAAAGATAGTTCTTTAATTTATGAAAATGACAAGTATATGTAGTATCTTTATTTCCCTATGTTCATACTGTTAATAAAAAAATAGATCTCTTAATTCAACAGAGGACTTTTGATTCTTATTCTAGTATCCTTTACATTATTTTTTTCTTTTCTGTATTCAAGATAGTATTAGATACTAAGCCTATGATTTCACTGATATCAGGAATGAAGAAATTTCCTTTACCAAAGGCGATCAACGTATTTCCATAACTTGCTGTCCTACAGAAATGTCTAGGTCACTGAAAAACTATTCAAATTTGCCAGTTCCACATAGTTATTAGGAGGTAGAAGTGGAACTTCTTAACTTCAGACTAGTTTTCTATCCACTAGGTTACATTATGTTTCTCTATATTTAAGATGTCATAATAACTAGACAACAGAATTAAGATTTAGAACTAGAAAACAGCCTAAAGATCATCTCATAGAACAGGAGCAGGCAACATCAAACCTGAAGGTCCTTTTGGCCTGGTATTGCCAAGGCAACTTCAGGTGAGTCTGAAAATTCAATAAAGCTAAGAGCATTTTAGGGTGAATTGGTTAAATGTTTGGTAATATATAGACTGCGAATGATGTTAGAAATAGCAAAATAGTCCTTGGGAGAAAAAAAGTTTCCCTTCTCCTATAATAAATGAAGACACAAACCAAGAAAGAACTGATTTTATTAAAATAAAGCACTAATTGATAATAGAGGCTGAATTTGTCTCACTTTATGAACTCCAAACCCAATGCTTTTTCATTATTGATGCTCCCTCCTAAGCATATGATCTGAAGCGTTAATATGCCTATTCCCTACCTACATTATCTGGTCATCCCAAAGAGGATTTTTAGTCTTTTTTCCTTCTTAAATACATAAACCACTTTAGACAATATGAAGTAATTATATTTATAAACTATGTCTTCTTGAACATGAAAAATCATAAATAAAAGCTGGTTCATTGAAAAAGCAGATAATGTAATTCTTCAATCCTTATCTCAGTCTGCTCTTTTCCCCCACTAAAACCAAATGCTTTGGAACAGCTGCCACTTACTATCAGGAAGAAAATTTATTTTGTTTTCTCTTGACACCCATTTATATATTGCAACTTGATGACCCAATTGTGCAGACAAATCAACATTACCGGTTGAATAAAATGTCTTTCTTGAAAGAATTATTTCTTCACTCTAATTGATATGGCTTCTAACAACAGCAACAGTAAAATGTGTGGGCTATTGGTGTTTGGTTTGGTACCCACACCAAAAAAGAGGTTTGGCAAGAGTCAAACTTCTGTGATATTTTAAATTGTTCCCTTGTAAACTTTTTTTTTTATTTGCAGTGATCAAAGTGGGATATTGATACAATTGATTCAGCTATTCCAATAACTATTAATTATGATATAAGATTCAGACCTTGGTGGTCACATGTTCCAACTCCCCTTTTTAAGAGTATAAAATGAGTTATATTTGTAAAGCATTAAGGATGGTGTCTGTAATATTGTAGGTATTTAATAAAATCTTATTCCTTTTCTTTCCTCCCATTTTTCAAATAAACACATATTCTGAGATAGTTAACATAAATGGTCCATGTTCAAATAGACTAAGTGATAGAGTAGGGATACAAACCTAAGCTCTGACTACAAAGTCAATTCTCTTTTCACTGAATTATATTTGAATGGGGAATTTATACTGTCATCCTATTTGTCAGTTATATATAGTCTCCACTCAGGAGCCAAATGGGGTTCATAATAACAGGAATTATGTAGTAGTTGAAAACAAAAATGACAGATTGCCAAGGAAGCTACTTCATGATGGTGTCATGGCCTAACTTATCTAATAATGAGACTTATGGAAATCTTAGATAAAACTCATCTTTTAAACTTAAATTAAATGCAGACACTCTAAAGTACTTCATAGTTATCTCAGGGAAACAATAGAAAAGAAAACCAACATGGAAGGGCATTTTGATGAACACTGGAAAATCTTTTTAAATTAATTATTATAGTTAAGATTGAAATTTACCCAGGAATTGAAAAGGTTATAAATGTTAAAAATGAATATAGGACAATGTTTCATATCTACTTATAATACATTTTAATAACTTATTAAATATAGCTTTTGTCTGAGAATTTATACTTTCAGATAGTCCATTGTTCCAAGAGCAAGTCAGGCCAATGACTTTCCCTGAAATACTTTTGGCAAGCCACCCCAATGACACCAAAAATACAATCTAATTCTGCAATATAAGAGACCAAACTCACAATGCTCAAAAGCAACATTCTTTACATATAAGCCCCGCAGTGGGCAGAGCTTTGTCTCTGGCAATGGACTAGTGTTTTAATGTATGCTGCTTGCTATCTGTGGTATTCCAGGGCTGCCTTGGAAATGAGATGTAACATCTTGGGGCTGAAAAAATAAATAAACCTAAACAAACTCATTATGCTGGCTCCAGTGTGATGACATTTTCAGCATCCAGAGGATTTTTTATTTGTTTATTTGTTTGTTTTACTGAGATAAACATGTTTATATAGAGCCTTTCCAAATACCAGACAACTATTTAACAGGGAAAGCTGAAATAAGATTGAGAGCAATTGTAAAAAAGGCCACTGTGAAGACTTGCTAGACATTGTTGTTATCTTATTTCTTTAAAGAGTTGTTGTTTAACTAAACAAAGATTAAAACTGGTAAATTTCCATTTCAATAAATGATGATTATCTGTTGAGTTGGTGGAGTACTACCTGCTCTCTCCAGGGATTATAGAGATAATGCTTCAAACAACAAATGGATCATTTGGCCACTAATTTTCCTCACAAGAATGAATGCTTTAATCTAAGAAACAATGAGATAAAAGAAATTTGGCAAATTGGAGCCTCCCTATTTCCAGGCACTCCCAGTTGAGTTAATCCTGTTCTAGGATACAAGTTTAGAAGAAACAGTTCATAGACTCCTGTGAAGTAGGTCTGTAGGAGACAGAAGTCAGGATGTAGTCAAATGACCTACATTTTTTTTTAACATATTGCAGCTTATTAGTCTATTTACAAGCAGCAGAGAGGTAAAAAGTGCAAGTAATGGAGAAGAAGCTCAGTTTTAGTCAAGAAGCTATGGAGTAAAGTCATATTTATGATACAAGATAGCTATTAGGACCATGAACAAGTTGCTAGATCTTTCAGAACCCAATGAAATCTCTAGAACTAGGTAGAGTATTCCAGTTCTTGAGAAAGCAACTGTAAAAATATGTTAATGGTGGGAGTTTCTTTGGAGTAAAGATGGATAGACTTCCACTAAGAAATGATAGTGGTATAAGAAATGGTAATGATATAGGTATACTGATTATAGTATGTAGAAATGAATGTATTTTATAATATTCCTGAATCTATTGTTTTACTTAGGAGTAGTTACTGAAATTTATTGGAGTTCTGAGAGGGGGAAAGACAAAACTTGTTCTTTGTTACTCTATATTATCATATATTAGTTGGAAGGAAGGCAGAGACTTTTAAATTCAATTTATAAAATATTTTATGATGCCATTTTTTTTGTAAAAAGGTATGTATTTTAATCCTATCCATACTCAACTCACTTTTGTGACAAAGAAAAAAAAAAGAATAAACAAATTGTTCAATGCAATAACTACATTTTATAAACTATTTAGCCCTAGTAGGACCTTACCTCAGTCCTGGAAAAAGAGAGACATGTTTTATTTTCTGTTCTTTAATACCTTTATTGTTTTTTTTAAATTACTCAATGCACCTCCTTTTTGTAATCATTTCCATTGCATTGCTATAATCATTTTAATAGTTTCCTTGTTTCTCATTCATTCTCTTCTTTAGAAGTTTATATGAAACATCCTATCTTTTTACTGAAACCCTCATGTCTTTCATGCTTTATTATTCAATACCATTTTATTGAATTCATAGATCAAAAATTTTTAATCCATTACACATCTGATGGTCTAACATTTGATTTTTACTTGATTTGCTACCATAAAGACTATTGTTATCCTTATTTCCTGCCTTTTGCTTTCTTGGTTTATGTATCCAATAGTAGTGTTGCTAAGTCAAAAACTATATTCAGTTAGTCACTTTTCTTGGATAATCATTGGATCACTTCATAGTTATCATAGAGTCTATTTGTGAGTCTGTTTTCTACAATCCATGTGAATGTATCATTCCTAGTTTTTTTTTGTTATTTTGGCCAATAAATAGGATATAAGGTAAAGCCACAAGAGTAGTTTAATTTATATTACTCTTACAATTAGTTATTAAGAACCTGTTTTAATATGATCATATGGAATTTGTAATTCTGTTTTTTTGAAAATTTTTTACATCATTTAACAATTATGATTTGGAAACAATATTGATGGTATTAAATATTTCTCTGGTCAGCACCAAGATGCAATCATTGTGACTGTTTTGAATTTAATTTAACAAATATTTCTTAAGTACTTATTATATTGAGAACCTTGTCTTGGGCTAAGAGTAAAGTGTTAAACAATGGATATAGAATTCTAAACCTAAGAAAGTTAAAATGATATTGCATATTCATAGATTGTTATCTTGTAAGAAGAGAATGAGAGAATCAATTCAACATATGCTGATTTACTTTTTTCTAAAAATATCAACATTTTTTTCCATTATTAGTAAACTGAGGACAAAATTTTGCATCAACAAAACTATAAAAAACTAGGCCCCCATATTAATATCATTATTGTGAAATAAAAAAGGAATTAATCTATTCTACCATCTCCATTTGCATCCATATAAGACTGCATAGGTATTTGAAAATTAAATTAATACCAATATTTTTAGATATACAGCTATTAAGAAGTGTAGACTCATTTTGACTGTTTAATATTTTGGTTTTTATATAGATGTTGGATTATCCTAACATTCATTTGGACGTTTATATTTCTCTGTGCTAGATGGATAACAATAAGAGAGAGAAGACAGGTAAGTTGTCTTTCATTTGTTTAGCAGACTTAAATTAATTATCAAAGTCATAGCTTGATCTCTTTGACTTAATGATTTAGTAAAGAAGAAAGCTACTTTCTCTTTGACATATAAAATAACACTTCACTGAATTTAAATCTTCATTTGACAGTCAAAAGATTAAAGGAGGATTTTATTTTATTTTATTTTGTTTCTTATCTCCTTAACTTTATCTTCAACTAAAAGGATAGCTAATTGGCAGTTACCCTCAACCTCAACAAATAAATTCAATTCAGGCCTCTAATACAGTAGACTTTCAGCACCAATTTTGCCATGCTAGTTTGTGACTAATCTTCAACATTCTATTTAGTTTGTTGTTATGTCACTTTTTAATTGTGTCCAACACTTTGTGACAGTATTGGGGATTTTCTTCACAAGGTTATGGAGTGGTTTGCCTTCTCCTTCCCTATCTCATTTGGTAGATAAGGAAACTTGAGCAATTGGGGTTCAGTGATTTTTCCCAGGTTTACAGGGCTGGTAAGGGTCTGAAGTCAGATCTGAACTCAAGAAGATGAGTCTTCCTGACCTTAGGACCGTGCTCTGTCCTCTGAGGTACCTCATTGCCCTTTCAACATGTGATAATGCTCAGTTATTTGGCAGTCCAGTCACAAATGATGATAAAGAATGATTGGACAAAATTGCACAAAATTGTACTGTGCAAAATAAAAAACTGAATTATGTGTCAAGGACCTTAACAATTACTAATTTCATGACCTTGAACAATTAATTTAGCATTCCTGGCTCTTAGTTTCCTCAACTGTATAAATAAGAGGTTTGGATTAGAAGAGTTCTCTGATCTTCTGACCCTTTGAGAAGTACCCTTAAAGTAAACACACTTGACACACCTTTTTATTTACCCTTCCAGGGAGGATCAAGAGCAGTCTAGTAGAGCACAAATAAGCACATAAAGAGAATCATAATTACATGGTCTAATTGTCTTTTCTTGCTCCTTTTCTTTCATACCTGTCAGTCTGCCGACCTAATGAGAGTTAGGACAAGTTGAAGAGTCGACAATAGCAAGGAACGTCCTGCTTCTATGCTATTTTACCTGATGGTTTACCAACTCTAATGCAGAAGAAAAGCTGGGATAGTATTACTGACAGTACTTTTACCTTTCCTTCACCACAGATCAAATGCACTATCTTCTTTGATTTACTAACATCTTTGAGACTATGAGTCTTGTAATTTTTGAAATTATTCAGAATTTGTCTTTCATTCCTATCCTCACATTTTCACAATGTATCTCTAAATGTCCTGTATCAAATCTGTCTGCTTTCCTCATCTCACATCACTCACATGCCTTACCTCTTTAACAACTCTTACCTTTGTCTCAAATGGATGGTCTTTTTCTTAGTCAAGGCAAGCCTATCTCCACAAATTATGGTTCATACTATCTTTTTCCGGCATATTGCTACCTCCATCATCATCACTTTCTCACTGATTTTCAATTTCTATTTACTGACTTCTTCAAAAATTATAATGATAATTACTTAATCAATTTATTTTCTTTTTCTCCCTTTCATAACCAAACTCCTTGAGAAAGCTGTCTTCATTTGGTTTTTCTATTTCCTCTCCGTGCTTCTAAACTCTGAAATCTGTTTTCCTTTCTCATTATTCAGCTAAAAATACTTTCTCCAAAGTTACTAATGATTTCTTAATTGCCAAATTTAATAGACCTTTATTAATTTTCATTCTTCCTAACTTCTCTGCAGCATTTATCACTGTTGATGACTCTCTTCTTGATAGTCTTTTCTCTTTAGGTATATTCTCCTGGTGCTACTTCTATCTGATTGACTCAGTCTCCTTTTCTTGATCTTCATCCAGGTCATATTCAGGAACTACTCATGTTCTACACAGCTCTGTCCTGGAACTCTTACCTTTTTTTGTCTTAATATTGCAGCTTTGTGATCTCAACACCTACCATGGATTCAGATATCATCTCTATGCAGATGATTCTCACATGGTTGAAATAAAATAATGAAAGACAAGGTTCAGGTTTATTCCACCTCTTATGTCTTCATCCCTGGCAGCTCCTCAGCTCTGCTTCCTGTTTGGTCCTCAATCTTCTCCATTTCTCACCAGGAGACCAATTGAATGAAATAAATCCTAGACTGTTTCCTGTAGGTTTGGCATTGGAATTCCTCTACTTGCCCAAGAACTTTTGATACACTACTATTTCTGGCAACAAATGGATTCTCCTCCCTTGATGATCATTTGGTTCTCAGGAGTGGTTTTAAAAGTGTTTAAACATCCCTCTAGGAAACACAATCTTGAATACTTATATGAAAACCTCTTTCCTTTTTTCATGACTATAACTCCTCATTTAGAGTTTAGGATAAAGTTATAACTCAGGTTCCCTGGAAGGTACCACAAATCAATTTAAATTAATATATTTCAAATGATTAGAATGAATTTGTTCTCTGCCAAGAAGACAGAATAACCTTTAGAACAGTCTCAAATGTGTCAATTAAAATGCTTACTCATTTTTAGCAAAAGACACTTTTAATAACGGAACAAAATCTCTCAAATCCTAATTTTTTTTTATCTAGTTAAGAGGAACTAATTTTGATCAGGATTCTCTTGAACAAAAATAATTATTAGTATATTTAGCATTTTTAGATAGTATTAGATATTAGCATATTTAGATATAAAATATTATGAATTAGATATTGGTATAGAGAAATAGTATAAATAGATAAATAGATAGATATTAGTATAAATAGAAGAATAATTTTATATCCTACATTTGAGTTATTTCATTGCAAAACATAACTAAGGGAGAAAGTGACAATAGATATTTATTTAGCTAAACAATATGTCAAATGCATTTACTTAAAACAGAAGGTGTAGGGGAGAAAAATGCTGGGTTTCTTCTTCTGCCTATCTATAACTTAAAATAAAAATAACAGATATATTAAGAAAAATACAACAGGAATGATTCAATGGGTTGGGAGTATTACAAGGCAAGATAATATCACATAAATTGAGTAAAATAAATAATCTTTAGGGCTTAGCTTCCTGAATTACTATGGGAATAAGATACTGACTAAAATATAACTTGAAAATATAAATTTTATAAAACATGATCCAATTTTTATATGTCAGTAATAGGAGAATTTACTTTTACACTTTCAGTTCATTTTTTTCTCCCTTGAGAATAAAGGAATTTGATAAGATAATGGCAGCAATAAACCCAGAATTGCTTATCAATAAAAACTAACTTCAGAAGTGTGAATTTGGTTTGTCAATCATTCATTCACTCATCTAGCAGTATTATAGAAAATGATTTTCTTATAAATTAAACAAAAGGGAAATTTTCCTAAAATGCTAAGTTTGATGAAAGAATTAAATGATATTTTATGGGGAAAACTTGATTTCATAAAAACCTAATTTATAAGAAGAAATGTGACATAAACACTTGAGGAAATAAGTCAGAGACAGACAGACGGAGAGATAAACAGGGAGATAACTCTTCTTATTTGCACTCTTGGTTTTTCTGTCTGCTGTGACACCATGGATATCATGAACTGAACTGTTGAGAGGGGAAGACTTGCCTTCCTCTGCTTATAGTTCTTTCGTATCAGCTCTAAGAAATGGTCCAGGGATGTGTGTGTGTGTGTGTGTGTGTGTGTGTGTGTGTGTGTGTGTGTGTGTGTGTGTGTGTGTGTGTTGGTGTAGTGTGGGTTTCTATTCTATGGTGTTCCTCCTCAGTTTCCAGTGCCTAAGGGGATTCCCCACAGGCTCTGGGAGCTTGAACTGTAGAGAAACCTAGAATCCAGTACTACAGGCAGAAAAATGCAGCCAGGTTTGGCAGGAAGCCCTGAGAAACCAGGCTATCCGGGTCTTGAATTTCAGGTATATTTTGGAAATAGAACTGGTAGTATGCTCTGTGGAAAACTATGAATTTAATTTAATTTATTTCCTTTCCCCTGAGACTACAAATACAGGAGGGTATTATGTGTTCCATGTATTAGAGGGAAAGTGCTTTTAGATTTGTATTTACACCTTTTGATTCATTTGCAAATGTATACATCTTTGAATATTGCACACACGTGTGTGTATTCATATCTTTGAGAGTGTGTATGTGTGCACACACATATGGCTATATGTATGTATATATATATTTATGCCTATCTATGCAGACATATATACATATTAGAGAGACACTGAAGTATCTGTGTACTAATAGTAATTTAACAAGCCTTTATTTAGTGCTTTTTGCAAGGCAATGAGTAATGCACAGGGGATACAAAGTCAAAAAGAAATATAAATAATCTCTGTCTTAAATGAGCTCAGCAGATTCTATGTTCTGAATCCAAGAAACCTCTACCAGGTGCTAGAGATTCAAAATTTAAATAAGATATTGTCATTTATCTCAAGGACTTTATAGAATGGTTAGAATAAAATTTGACATATGAACAATTTTGATGAAAATAATAATAAAATGGTTCAAAGGGCTATATGAGGGAATTATTATAAGAGGAAGGAAGGAAGAAGCATGAAGACCACTACCTATGGAAATAGAGCTGAGTGCTACTACTGACACCTGTGTGAATTGGTACCAAGGCAGATAGATTCCCTAGAACTAACGTTTCTTATCAGTGAAATAAGAGAGTTGAACTAAATGACATCTGAGTTCCCCTTCCAGCTCTATATTTTCCTGTGATTTTTTTTTCCTGCTTGGGGGATGATAGAATTTTCCCATTCCTAAAGTCAAGTGAGACTCATCAACTCTAAGCCTATGAAGGATAGTTGAAAAGAAGGCAGTTCTCAGAAAACAAGAATCTTTTAAACTGCTTCTAATCTTTAGAGTCCATTCCAATCCAATTCTTTGGTGCCTGTTATGCCTCTTAGAATCTAAGCTAGCACATCAGTAGATACCAATTCATTGAGAGTAAAATCCATTTTATTTGTCATCTACTATACAGAGTGGCCTAGCACATATTGGCACTTAACAAATACTTGTTGTTTGATCGACTTATTGATCCCAAAGGTATTCTCCTGATTTCTCTGTATTTTCTTTTATAGCCAATAACTCCAATGGACAGTTCAAAAAAAAATTGGAAGTTGATTTTATCTGTCTGTTTAAATCTTTTTACTGACCCCCCCATCCTCCTATTATTCATGCTGTTAACTGTCTTAAATCTAACTAATAATAACACCATAAAAATATACTTATCAAAACACCTTTAACAGATTTTTATAGTAATTTGAGAAAAGTCCGGTTCCCAAACTTAGTAAAAGTAATATTGGTTTCTTAAGTCTTCATAACATTAGAGAGATTGAAAAGGAAATCAAGGTGAGTAGAGGAGGGGACTTCATTACCTGGAAGGCACTCAATCTTGGAAATAATACCCTCCTGTCTTTGCAGTCTCAGGGGAAAGGAAATAAATTAAGTTCATAGTTTTTTACAGAGCATACTGCCATCTAAGCAGAACATTGGACACTTGAATGCAACAAATTTCTGTGAATAGGATTCTGTATAGAACATCAGTTTTACCCCCCTCACTCACCAATTTCTTTATATACTCTTCCATCTTCTACCAACAATAATTCACAGAATGACGCTTCCCATTCTAAGGTTTACAATATTCTTCAATCTCATTCATAAATCAATCAGTTGCATTTCTCTGAGTTATCTTCAGAATTTGAGACTACATCTGCAAATATTTTGCTATTCCTCTTTCCTTTAAAAGATGCCATACTGAATAAATTCCAGTTCCTATTTATTGATGTCAGTCCTTCATAATCAGAGAAGTTGTAGCTGTATTTCCCTGCATCCTATTCATTTATTTGATTCTCTTTCTCCTTTCACTCTGTCCCTACTCCAAAGTGTATTGCATCTAATTAACCTCTTCCAGGATCCTCCCCTCTCTCCTATCACCTACATCCCCCAACCCTTTCCTGTCTTCTTTCTCCCATCCCTTTCTTCTCCCTTTTTCCTCTAGGGTAAGATAGATTTCTGTACCCTATTGAGTGTGTATGTTATTTCCTCTCTGAGCCATTTCTGATATGAATGAAGGTCACTCATTTCCCCTCATCTTCCCCTTTTCCACTGTATTGTAAAGATTTTTTTTCTTGTTTCTTTTACATGAAAATCTTAGCCCATTCTACCTCTCATTTTCTTTTCTCCCAGTACATTCCTTTATTGCCCATTATCTTCATCTTTATAATATACTGTATCTTCATACTAACTCCCTCCTGTGTCTTGTCTATTATTTGCTCCTTTTTAATGCCCTAATAAATGAGAAAGTTTATATGAGTTTTCAGTATCATCTTCCCATGCAGGAATACAAATCATTCAGTATCATTAAATCCCTCATAATTTGCTCCATCCACCCTCTCTATGGTTCACCTGAGACCTGTAGTTGAAGCTCACACTTTCTGTTCAGCTCTGGTTATTTCAACAGGAAAATTTGAAAGTCCCCTATTTCACTGAATGTCCATCTTTTCTCTTGAAAAAGGAATAGTTGACTCTAGGTTGCAATCCAAGCTCCTTTACCTTCCAGAATATCATATTCCAAGTCTTATGGGTCTTTAATGTTGATGTTGCTAATCCATACCATAGATTCATGATATTTGAATTATTTTTTTTCGGGTAGCTTGTAATATTTCCTCCTTGACTTCTGAGTTCTGGAATTTGGCTAAAATATTCCTGGGAGTTTTTATTGTCGGAATTCTTTCAGGTCATCAGTGGATTCCATCAATTTCTATCTTACCCTCTGCTTCAAGGATATTAGGGCAATTTTCCTGAAGAATTTCTTGAAAAATGGTCATGACTTTCAAGTAGCCCAATAATTTCTAAATGATCTCTTCTGCATTTGTTTTCCAAGTCAGTTGTTTTTCCAATGAGATATTTCACATTTTCTTCTAGTTTTTCATTCTTTTGTTTTTGATATATTGTTTCTTGAATTCTCACAAAGCCATTAATTAATTCTCTAAACTCCATTTTACTTTTGAAGGCATTATTTTCTTCAGAAAGCTTTTTTAATCTCCTTTTCCATCTGGCCAATTCTGCTTTTTTTAAGATAGTCTTCTACTCATTGACCTTTGGGGTTGTTATTGGTTTTTTTTTTCCATTTGATCTAAACTCTTTTTTTAAGATGATGATATTTTCTTTGGAATTTTTTGGCATCTCTTTCACCAAATTGTTGATATGGTTTTCACGATTTACCCCCCATTGATTTCATTTCTCTTCCCAATTTTTCCTCTACCACCCTTATTTTATTTTCAAAATCTTTTGTGACTTCCTTCATTGTCTGAGGCCAATTCCAATTTTTCTTGGAGTCTTTGGCTAGAGAAACTTTGATTTTGTTATCTACTGAATATTTTGATATTTTGATCCTCTGTGGGGCCAAAGGAATTGTCTATGGTCAGATTCTTTTTCTGTTTGTTCATTTACCTAGTCTATGACTTGATTTTTAACTCTTTGTTAAAAAAAAAATTAGGCTCTACTTATAGGGTGGAAGGCACATTTTCCCAAACTTTTGAGGGTTTTTGCAACTGATTTCAGGGATACACCCTCAGGAACCTCAATTCCTTCAAGGTCTTATGAGAGACTCTGACTGCTTCCCTGGCCAGTACTCTGGTCTTTGAATGACTACAAGGGCTCCCCTCTGCCCTGAAACTGAGAAGAGTGTCCCTGCAGGCTCCACTATGGCAGTATGGGATCCCAGACTGTGACTTGGATCTAATATGGACAACACAGCAGAGTACTGCTCCCAGGATAATGGAGAGACCTCTGTAGTCTCCTCCAATCTCTTTACTATCCTTGGGCTGAGCGCTCTAGAAGCAGCTGCTGGGGGAAACCACTTCTGGTTCTCAGACTGGGGCTGTGCTAAGGCCTGCACTGACTTGATATCCAGGCTCATTCCAGTGAGGCAGACTTTTCCTGCTGACCTTTCAAGTTTTTGGGGGAAAGCTCTGATTTGAACAGTCTGGAAACCAACCCAGCTGACAGGAACCCAAAAGCCCCTAGGACCCAGGGGGCTGTCCTGGATGACTAGAGACAGTTTGTTCTGATGGTGAGTGAGACCAGTATTGTACTGTGGCTCTTTCCAACCCCAGTGGAACAGACCCTTCTTGTGGATCTTCCAAGTTGTCTTGGGTTGGAAAATTGTTTCACTAAGTCTTTCTGTGGGTTCCATCCCTCTAGAATTTAGTTAGAGTCATAATTTAAAGATATTTGGAATGGTTGGGGGGAAATTTTCTGAGATTTCCTGCCTTTACTCTGCCATCTTGGTTCTGCCCCCCCCATCCTTCAATTTTGAAAAAGACCATGATACTAGCAAGGTGATCCATGACAAGAATGTGAATTGGATTTGAGTGAGGGGGGGACTGTATTAAGTCACTAGACTTTTTCCTCCAGAATCACTTGGGACTAGTTACCAAATATGAATCAGGAAGACTGGAAATGGTCATGGATGCTAGGTAATCAGGTTAAGTGATTTTCCCCAGGTCACATAGCTAGTAAAAGTCAAGTATCTGAGGCTGAATTAGAAATCCCATCATCCTGACTCCAAGGGCGGTGCTCTTATTCACTGTGCCGCCTATCTGTCCTAGCCTGCTTATTACCTCTGAAATGAATGAAAAGTTCAGGAAACAAAATTTCTGGTTAATTAATAATCAATTTATTAAACATACAAATAATCAATAAATTGATGGCCAGTGATATCACTAACTGAAGACTTCTTAATGAAATTCATTGAATGCTCAAGTATCTTTGGGAAAATGGGTGCCCCTGAGGGATGGAGTTTAACCCTGATTATATGGGGGAGTGACTAAGAAGATGGGCTGAAAACCTTCAGTTTCTTCTACTGAAAACATTACTTGATCTTGAGACTCAGCTTTCTCTAACTGTCGGGACTAAGGCAATTATTTTCACTCAGACTATACTCTGAGCAATGGGATTTTTAGGGTACATTTAGATTAGAGGCCAATTACACTTTAATCAGAAGGAAATGACTTAATTCCCACCCAAGAATTTTCTGAAGGTTTAGATCAATTTCATTGTCAATTCTATCTGTCAAAGATTGTCTCTAAAAGAGAAATTAGAAATGAAAAAAATCAATTAATTTAGTAATTAATTATTAATAGAAAAATAATAATTTCTTTCATTTCCAAGGTCAGATATAAAGTCTTTCATTTGACTTTTAAAGCTCTACCTCTAGTCTTCTTTCAACTTCTATACTTCTATCAGAACACTCCATCTCCCACTTCTCTGCCTTTATAATGGACATAGTTTATGCCTGGACTACTCTGCTTCTTCACATCCACTTCTAATTTCTTTGACTTTTTTCAAGACTTAGCACAAATTCCAGATCCTGTAGGAGACCTTTCTAAGTTTTTCCAACTGCTAGTACCTTGCTCTCTGAAATTACTTTCCATCTAATCTGTATATATTATTTGTGGACCTATTTATTTGCATATTAATTCCCTCATTAGAATGTGTATTACTCAGAGGAGAAATTTATAGTTTTTAGCCTTTTTTTTTGTATTCATCGAAAACACTATCTGACACATACTAAATCCTTAATAAATATTTGTTGACTGACTGATTATATAAACCTCAGTTGTTATTCTTATTAAAAATTAAATTCCTTTTATAAATGTTCTTTAGTTGTCAAATATCAAGAAGAAAACTGAAAAATTCAAAGTTTTATGTTTCAAAGCTTGACATGGCCTCTGTATTATGATAATTTTCTCAAACTTCAACCTTTCAAGCTGTTTTTTGAAGTAAAGTATTCCATTCAGATGCTATATATTATGATTATTAAACTCACTAAAAACAAACTGTACTATCAAATGCATAGACAGATCCCATTTATTTCAGGTCATGAGTTAAGAGCCAGACATAACCCTAAATCACCCATTAACCACTGTAACCAAAATGAATGT